>NC_133656.1:117571807-117828114 GCF_009905375.1 Apium graveolens
TCAAAAATCAAGTTCCAAGCATTGTTAAATCACAAGGTAATTATCTAAGGTTCCTTGTACATAGATATGGATATCCTATAAGTTTAAGCTTCTAATTCCTTCACAATCTCTTCCAATAAATCAAGGAAGAAGATGGTGAATAGTAACCTTCAAGAAATAACTTTGGTTTTCTTGATTTTTTTATGAAAGTTCAAGGTAGCTTAAGCATAGATCAAGGCTTCCATGGGCATTCCAAGGATCTTTCATTGATTAAAAGCTTCAAGGAAGGTATAACATCTCCAAACCCTAGCTTTACTTTGTATATTAGGATGATTTTGATAGTTATGGTAAAGAGTAGCTTGATGCTTGTTGGTTTAGAGTTTGGGTTGGAATGGTAGTGAATTGATTGTTGAAATCTTATGGTTTGGTTAAAGGACTTAAGTATAGTTTAAATTCAAGTTTAAGAATAAGTATAAATTGTTAATATTGAGTTGATTGGGGCTGTTATGATGTAGTGAGGATGGATTTTGGTTGTATTAATGGATTGGGATTGATTGGTGGTTGAATTGGGATGGTATAAAATTGGGAAATCGCGTAAACATAGCCGTCGTAATGTCTGATTTACTTTAGACTGCTTTTGTTCATAACATTAGGACCCGATAACTCCCTGCTAGGTTTTGACCATTGCCATGTTTAGATAGTTCATGTTACGAGCTTCGTTTTGATATGTAGTTCGTTTGATTCCGATGTACGGTTTAGGAGAAACGACCATTTTAAGTAACGGCATTTCGCGATCGAACCATTACCCCTTCCCTTACTTTGAAACCTTGGTTAAGGACCTTAAATAACTAATTGGGGTATGAAACAATTATGTTAAGTGGATTAGGCAGTTGGTAAGGTACTCGCGAAAGAATCGCCTTAAAACCCTTAATGGTTAATTTATTAAAAATGGTGGAGCCGAGAGTACTCGAGCGACTTAAGTGAATCGTTAAGCGCGAAAATGAACGTTAGGACTCTAAATGGTTAAAGTCTAGTTTCTTAAGCGACCGGGGTTTAATTCCGACTTATGTTTTTGTTCATAGGTTATCGGACCCACTCTAAGCTTAAGTCTATCCGGGAGCACTCAGGCAAGTTTTCTACCCGTTATACTGTTGTTGTGATGTATATGTGTATATGCATGATCTTGTGATAAATGCATATTTGTTATTAGCAAATTCTTGCGATATATTGTAGCATGTGATATGGTATATATGCATGCCTGTTTCGTATTCTTGATTTATATATCTGTTGGTTCAAATGCTTATTAGTTGCATAATACCTATGCTAGAGATAAGCGGTATTTGCGTATACCCTTAGTATAGGGGATCAAAAAGGTGAAACATTTTCTAAAACCGGGAGGCGAGGCTCCCGAGTATAATATATATATATATATATATATATATATGAATGGTTTTTAAAACTATTAATTGAATAAGATTTATTCGATAACTTTATATTATTTATTGAATATTATTTGAATATTCATTCGAGAGCTTATGACTCAGTTTATATTATTTAATGAATATTATTTGAATATTCATTTGAGGATCTATGACTCCGATTATTGCTGAGTTATATTCTTTATTTTATTAAAGAATAAGGTGTCGATAATCAAACTTATTTTTGATTATTCAAATAAAGATAGTACTTTCGTATAAGTATATCTTTGGTTATTTAATACTCATTTCAAGTATAAGTCTTACAACTTCTACTTCAATTATTTTTATAAAGATTATTCTTTATGGGAATATTATTTAAATAATAATATTCAGATATTTTCTAATATATTGGGACTGATTTATTTTATTAAATCAGCATTACTCCAAACATTCTTAAAAATGTTTTCGAGTCTTCAAAATGATTTTTAAAGGTTAGGGCGGATCCCAAAACTCATTTTTATATTTAAGATCCTCCTTTCGAAGGGGATTTAAATACTCGCTCAAAACCTGAGGGATCCGGCTCTGTGGTGTGTTTTATATTCGCAACAAGGTTGCTGTTTTGATAAAAGAGTTTTTGATTACTTACCCAACACTCGGGAAGTAAAATTCTTAGAACAAGTTAATCCATTAACAGGCACCGCCTGGGAAATATCGGTGAGTTGTCCTTTCCAACTAGATACGACTTCTTGGTGGAGCCGTATCAACAAGTTTCTACTTGGGGAAAGGGGGGACAAGCTTTACGTTTCAGAGTCATGGATTTCATCTGAACTAGGAGTGGTGTAAGTGGTCGAGTGGTGCCGGCCCAACCTTATTATATTGGCCCAAATGGCCTGGAAGTTCCGCTAAGACGGTCCATTCCTTAGGAGTCCAGTGTTCGGTTGACAAGTAAATCCGACAGGTTCTCCTCTACATGTAGAAAATGGTGGGGTTGCACTACTGCGACTGATCATCGTAAGTGGTCTTCCTGGCGCGGCAAACTCCCGTAATGAGTTCATCATCCAATTGGATATTTCTGCAACACTACCCAGAGCACTTCGATAGAAAGGCTACGGCTGGGCGATTGTTGAGTGTTGGCAGGGTCGAGTTTTCAAAATGATGTTTTCATCAAATGAAGTATCTCGTAACTTCATTTCATTTTGATGATATTTCAAAGATTGATTCTATACAAGTTTTGTCGTGTAGCTTCATCTATGGGATGAACTATTTATACCTTGAACGGTGGTAGTTCAAGTAGTATTCGGAAAAGATATAAGTATATCGGAGTATCTTGTAACTTCATCTTTTCAACTTATATCTAGTTAATTATTATCTTATGAATGACAAAGGTTTTCAGAAAAACGTTGAGACAAGGTTAGATATATGAGATCACCTTGCAACGATATTTTTATACAATTATAAAATGGAACTCTGTGTATATTATACATGTCAGAGGATATCAAAGATTGTGAAAGGTATAGATGTATATATACAGAATATTATACGACTTGGTCGCGTTAAGATATCAACTTGGTTCTTTTCTTCTTGACCAAGACTTTCATGAGTACTATGAGAATGCTCATATATTGTTAATTATTATACATATTATTTTGGTGGGCTTGTTGCTCACCCTTGCTTTCTTCTTTCATCACACAACTTCAGATAGACAAGATGAACAGGACCAAGCTCCCAATTCGCGAGCGGATAGGAAACGATCCACAGTTTCCTATAGGCGTTGATGTCGCTGTAGCTGAGGTAGGAGCTACCAATAGGGTAGGCTTTCAACTTTTGATGTACCAGATTTATGTATATTTATGAATTGTAATAATGGCAAAGAAATGTAAATTTATTCAGAAACCCTTTTAAGGTGTATTGACAGATAATTGTGGAATAAAATGACTTGTGATTATTTTTGGATATTCATCTCTGAGACTATAACTTGTGGTGTGTGTGTTTATTGTGGGGTCACAGTACAGAGTAGTTGATTATTTATTAAGATTGGGTGTTATTAAGGGAAATGGAACTCGTGACAACCCGGATCCCTGACCCCGGATTTGGGGGTGTTACAACTAAGGCTCCACTCCATCAGAACGGGGCTTGGTAGTCTTCTCCTCTCGAAGCGTCTTCACAATGCTCTGGAGCTCATCTGCCACCATCTGGATGACAACTGGCTGGTGCGGTCCCGGTGCGCTGGCATCTCCTCAAGCTTAGTGTTGACGTACTGAACCAAGGTCTCAAGTCTCGCAGTCATCTTCTCCCTAGGCTTCCCTTCATAGTTTCGGCTGTCCGGATACACGTTCTTCAGTCGATCTATCAGTCGATCGTACTTACCCTGAAGCATGTCAAACTCGTGCCTCAACTCAGCATACACGGAGAAA
Organism: Apium graveolens; assembly: GCF_009905375.1. NCBI lineage: Eukaryota > Viridiplantae > Streptophyta > Magnoliopsida > Apiales > Apiaceae > Apium > Apium graveolens. The sequence goes on from NC_133656.1 coordinate 117,575,619, forward strand.
GCAATAGTGTCATCCGACCCAAAGGGTGTTGAGGAATGCGCCCTTTGCTGACAAACCAATAAGAGGAGTATTAATAATAAATTTACTTAACCTACTCTCTCGCATATTATCTATAACCTATACATATGTCCTATAACCTATTTGGGTTGTCCAGGGACTTTAAACCGTAGCTCTGATACCAAAACCTGTCACACCCCCAACTTAACCAGCAAAATAAATATAACTAATACAATATTTAAAAGAAAGTAAACATAACCAAATCCAAGATCTTATAGTTTAGGGTTTGGAACAGCCCAACACTACCATCTATTACAACTGATTTTAATATAGAGTCCTCACACAAAACTATCTCTTATTCTACCTGAGCTCGAACATACGCATCAGCGTCACAGGTCTTACGTGTTGTCTGCTTGAATCTAACCATAGCTACTAGCTGTAATATCAGGGTAAAGCAAGGAGTGAGCCAAATGCTCAACAAGTGCTAAACAATATGATATAAACATAAATCGAGATATATATTAAAGAATGACAATGTGAAGACATAACCAATAATAACAAGAGATAAAACTTTGGGGTGATGGCATCATTTGCTTGTATCAAAACTTTTTCAAAATCATATCTTAATCAAAATTATTTTATGACGCTACGGATTACAGCCGGTGATCAGCCGTGGAGTAATCCCGAACCTCGCTGGGTTCTAAAATGGTAATGGGATCCCTAGGCAACTTTTAAGCCTACAATATAAGTGTGGAAATGACTCGCGTCTCAGTCCAGATCCACTATTCAAAGAAAACATGTATCCCCCTTTGGGACTGAAAATCCACATTTTAATCATTTTAAAAACTGATGCCAATTTATAACAAAATCTCTTTAAACAGTAATCATTTTTATCAAAGGATTATAGATCAACTTGAAACACTGGAAATACGATATTAAATCTCAGGGCCATGATCCACTAGACTTTACTCTATTAGGGTAACTGAAAGGTTTCCATATACAAAAACTTGGACAAGAAAATTTAGCAAGGCTATTGGATATTATGAAGGGGTAATGCCAAACTAGGCTTAAAGCAATGGTTTTCCGACAAGGTACAAGTGCTAGAACATCAAGAAGATAAGCTTCATGAATACTAAGGGTGTTAAGGTATCAAGAAATGAACTTTAGCTCAAGGTACATCAGGATTGTTAAACTTTAGGATAATAAAGAGGGGTATCAATCAATTATGGATAACTTTGATGAATATCTGGCTTTTAGGTATCAAGGTAAAGTTCTATAGGGGTTCAAGCATCAGGGTGAGATATCAGTACTTTAGGAATCATTAGCATGTTAACCAAGAGGATCAATCAAGTATTATAACAACTCTTTATGGCATTCCAATTACTTTGATATACTATCATAATAAGACTTTTGATCTATTTGCAATACGTACTTGAAGGTTCATGGCATTTCTATATAATTCAAAGATAAACTTAAGAAACGTTTGGTTCAAGTATATCAAAATGACTCAGGATAATCGCGTCAATATATATGATCTATTTGCAGTGAATACGAAAGACAGGTTAAATCACTTGCCTTGAGAAAGGCTGGTCTGATCTGGCTGGTAGGAGCAATTGGAAGCTTCACTCGACCTTTATGGCAAGTTTACCCTCGTCTCGAGATCCTACACAATTAATAATAACCTCATTATATTATATTCTCACCAACTCAACCTATTTACAACACAAATGGCACTTAGGCCTATATGCACGCAATTTATATTCACCTTATAGATATAATTATACACATAGCCACATATACTCACATATCATATTTTAATACCAAATAATACCACATACACCATAATGCAACACTAGGCTTGGATGATCTCGACTCACAACTTAAGTCACTTAGTCGCTATACTTAGACAAAGTCTCCAAATTTCGGCTTTCTAACTCGATGTGCCTTTACTAAACTATCCAAAACCTATTGACCCTCACTTGGGCCTTTTATTCTACTGGATTTATACTATCTTGAAACTATAGTGGTCAACCCAGATCTTACTCATAAGTGCTCTAAAACTATATGATAAGTGGAAGTGCTCACTGGAGTAAATTTCAGAATGACATCTATGGTTTCTTGAGTGCATTAGATACCCTTAAACTACAAGTTTACCTCCAAAACTTTTACACTAGACTTTTATGACCATAAGGCATCTCCCAAACTTGATGTGGCTCAAGGGTCTAGCTTGGGCCTCCTGGGGCCTAAGCTCAAAGTCCATAGTTCCCCTGTTTTTCTGGGCAGAAAATGCCCTGATTTGAATTAACTTGTGACACATGGTTCTAACTCATATTTTGTGACCTATGGCTGGAAAAACTTCTCTGACACTCCCTCTAACTAAGGCCCAACAGGGCTTAATGAGGGCCTACCCATGACATGGTCAAAACTTCCTATTTCTAAGTTGCAACAAAATTGTCCCCTGCTGGACAGATTTTGTGATTTCACTTGTGCACCTAACCAAACAAATTATAAACCTCCAAACAACATCTAAAACCTTATATATACTCCTAATACTAGCTTCTGGTGGCTTGGGCCTCAAAGTGCACAACAATGACATGGTCAAAACTCACTCTAAACCTCAGGGTACTAAACTGATTTTCTGCAGAAACTAAGACTCTCATTTCTCCAAGGTTTCTACTTGACAAACTCAACCACCAACAACCCAAATACCCAAATCATGACTTAACTATGGTGATCCACTGAACTAACTCCCTTACACTCAAAATAATCTTAGTGGAGATCATCCTAACCTAAGGTGCAACATAGCAAAACAAAGGAAATCACATTACACAATTTACAAGTCATCGAGTTTTTGAAAATAACAAGTTATGTATTTTTATAAATATATATACGAATTATTACCACATATCAAGGAACACCAATCAAGATTAATACCTTATTCCTACTGAAATTAAAGCTTACTAACAAAATCTTTCCAAATGATCAAAATCTTCCAACATTCCAAGAGAAATCTACATGCATGCATGACTTCGGATTTTACAAACCAAAACAACATATTTTCTAAATATACTCTACCATGAAATCGACATGCAAGCCTAGCATAAGCTATATCTAGATGATCACTTAGCATGCAAAGGGTTTCATCAACTTTTCACTACAAAATTCATGCCATTACCACAAAACATACAAGAATTGAACAAGGCAACAAGACACCACTAAGAACCATTCATTCGGCTCCCTTATGGTCATGGCCGAATGAAATGGAAAGGAAATGGCCATTAAAAACAAGAGTTCACTCTCTTGACTTGGCATTTCACCATTCCTTGTAGTTCCCTCAATAATACAACCTTAAATCCATGAGAATCAAGATTGTATTTTGAGTTAAAATTAAACTAAGACATGCAAGATTAAAACTCAAACTTTTCACTCTAAAATTTTTGAAATATATATGAACAACATGTAGGGAGTAAGATTACTTGAATATAAGATGAATGTTTGAGTGAAAGAATGAAGAAAAGAAGGGGATGGGGGGCCTCGGCTATGGAGATTGCCGAGAGGGACGAGGAGCCGAGAGGAGAGGGAGAGAGAGTGAGGTGAGGGTGGAGTGTGGAGTGGGGTGAATGATCACAACACTTTGCATTTTGGTTTTTATGATTTTGATTGATTAAAATAAGTGAGTGGAAATGAGAATTGTCAAGAATAACCTTCCAACATACTTAGGTCATTTTGCATGCAAGGACAAAAAAGTAATTTGGCTAGTAAAATAAGAGTTAGTGGGGTTGGAATTGTCTTTTTAGCCCTTTAAGTTGAATAGAAGAGAATTTACATGCAAGGGTAACAATGTAATTTGATAATTAATAAGCAACTAATTTTCGAAGATTTATTTTTATATAATAAAATAAAAGTTCAAAAATTATAAAATTTATACCATAAAATAATTTAGATTTTTAGAGATTTTATAAAATCACTTTCAAAATTTGTGAACAAAATATCTTTTAAAAGAAAATTTCTCCAAGGCTTAGAATATTCCTTACAAATCAAAATAAAGGAAATAAATAAACTTTTGCTTTGAAAAAAAATCATATACTACACATAAAAATTTTATAATGCAGAAATTCTCATTAACACAAACGTGCAATCATTGAATCATATTTACTTTTGGCTTTAATATTATACCAAAACCACAAATAATATTACACGAAAATGCCGGTCGTAACATCCTCTCCCCCTTAAGGGATTCTGTCCCCAGAATCTAAGAGAACAGATGAGGATACCGGGAACGCATATCAGACTCTAACTCCCAAGTCGATTCTTCGACCCTAGGATTCCTCCAAAGTACTTTTACTAACTTTACTGACTTGTTTCTAAGACTCTTCTCTTGTCAGTCGAGTATTTTGACAGGGTGCTCCACAAACAACAGGTCTTCTTGAATTTCTACAGGTTCATATTCTATCACATGGATGGCGTTAGGATTGTACTTCTTAAGCAACGACACATGGAACACATTATGCACATACTGATACTGAGGTGGTAAGGCTAACTCGTAGGCTACCTTCCCCACTTGACTCAAAATTTCAAAAGGACCTATATATCTAGGTGCTAACTTCCCTTTCTTGCCAAATCTAGACAACCCTTTTCTTGGTGACACCTTCAACAAAACGGCTTCGCCTACTTGGAATCGAACATCCTTACGCGCTGGGTCCGCATACTTCCTCTGCCTATCTTGAGCAGCAAGCAACCTTCTCTGAATTAACTTGACCGTGTCATGCAACTGTTGCACCAATTCCGAGCCTAGAATCCTTCCTTCTCCTACTTCATCCTAACTTGTCGGTGATCTACATTTTCATATTTCGGGTTATTAATTAATTATAAAACTCGAATGAATTTTTTGTGATTTTTCGAAGCATGAATTCTAATTATTTAGAATTTAATCGGTAGAGCCGTGATTGAAAACTCGAATAGGGTACCTCCCGGTTTTACCGCCGTCAGCGATGAATTTCGATGAGCTGGCGGTGGACTGTGATGTTTATTCTGAGTCCTAAAATTTTAAAAATATTAATTTAATTCATAACGTTATCTTCAAAAAAGAATATACATTTGTTGGGTATGTAGAGATTGTATTGAGATTATGATTGGGATTTATGAAATATAACTGAGATTATTGTTGAGTGGTTTAGATTATAAACGGTGGTTGTTGGATTAACTGTCTGATTGATTGGTTGTTATGGACGTCGATGATGTGTCGACGGGTAGTCCGATAAACAAAGGGGACGCTGTCCGATTTTCAGGAAATTGAATTACGGAAATACGGGAGCGTATCCGAGGATTATCGGGACGTCGAGCGAGTATAAGTAAATACATTTACGTATGTTTTATACGAAACCTGATTGTATGATGTGATGAATGTGCTGTAAAAATCCAGTAACCCTAATTTCATACAATGACGAGTATACGTATTTTCTGAAAATGAACACCGAATTGATTTTTGAGGACATGAACCCTTACTGATGCCTGTATTGCAATAATGTATGTGTTACGAGTCAGGTTTTGTTAACGCATGGGTAGATTGTTAGCAAGGATATGTCAAGCATAATCGAATGTCTAAGTTAGGGTGTTTCGACCTTGTAGGTTTTAGTCGGAATGCCCGAGAATTGGCATTGGACGAAAGATAGTTGGTGGTCGGTCGAAAAGCTCAGTAAGGTTCCAATCAAAGGACTTAAGTTTTGAGGTCGAATCCATGATGATCTACTGGATAGACAATAAATCCTGAGTGACAGAGTCGGCTCAGAGTTGAGCAGTAATAGTTGTAAAGCCCTATAAGGCAAGTACATCTAAACCTTTTTCAAGATATAATGCAAATATTTCTAAATTCTCTCATGACATATTGTTAAATATTCAAAATAGCTTTGTTTTATGTTGAAAGTACTTTGAATCCTTCAGCCTTGAACCTGAGCCACATCATTTGATCTTTGAGCCATAAGCCTTATTCTTTGTGAACCATATCTTGTTGATTTACCAGATACTAAACCCCACAAACACGATACTGCTTCACAAATATATATCCATCATATACCAAACACTGGAACAGAATTGTTTAAACATATAGAAACTTTTATACTCAACCATACCTTGTGACAGCAAGTACTAAAACCTTGTAAAAACATTGTTCATCTAATACCTGATTATCCTACAGGCTGGAGGCCATTTCTTTTATATACTTTGACATACCCTTTTTGGTACCAGGAATTTTCACCATGCTCTTATACAAATGTTTTATTGTTATTGATTAAGATCCGGTTTTATTGAATTATATTGTTTATCATATTGAACTGCTTTAGAATTGGATAGTTTTCTTATTGTGGACCAGATTCGTGGTCAGACCATATCAGTGGTCAAGTTAGGCCAATGTGTGCCTTGGATCCAGTAGTTAGAGCAGTATTGTGTGCTTTGCTCAGGGTTAGTGCGTGACTGATCAGCAGCCTAACCTTGGTTGTTTTAAAATTTAAAATGAATATCCAATTCTAATGATTAGTTAAAAAGAAACTTGATTCCTCTGAATCATTTCATTTGATTATTGCTTAACCTCAGTTGTCCCTATTGAAGACTTGCTGAGCTAGTTAGCTCACCCTTGTGATTCTTTTATTTATTTTACAGTTGAAAAGAATATGGATGATAGTGAAGTTCCTCAGTCCAAAGTATGGGCTAAGTTTCCAGTTGAGTTGGATCGAGCTAGCAGAAGCTTCGTGCAGTAGAGAGATAGTCAGATTATAAGAATGATTTTTAATATCAATTGTAAGTTAAATTAGTTGGGATTTGGTACGTTGTAATAAAGGTTAAGATTGTGGCTTGTTTTCATACTTTAACCTGTTGCGATCCGTGGTTATGTGAATCAGGGTCATTGTAAATAGTATTTCCTATACAGGTTTATATATTATGTATGTGTTGTGTACCCCAAACTTCTGACCCGGGTTTGGAGGGTGCCACATTGATAATTAAAAATGTAGCAATAGAGAATGTAGCTCTAGTGGAAGGACTGAAGCATAATCTTCTCAGCATCAGTCAAATCACTGACAGAGGTTATCATGTGGTATTCTATGACTCACACTGTGAAGTTCATAACAAGTCAAAGAAAATTGTCTTGATAGGATACAGACATGGTAACATATATGAAGCAAGGCTACATGAAAGTCTTGAGAAATAAGCTACTTGCCTTATCTCAAAGGCATCAGTAGATGAGAGCTGGAATTGGCACAAGAAACTCTCATATCTCAACTTTGATTCAATCAATGAACTTGCCAAGAATGAGCTAGTAAGAGAATTACCAAATATGCTATACTCATCTGATGGTCTTTGTGATGCTTGCCAAAAGTCCAAAAAAAGAAGAGTATCTTTCAAAAGCAAAACAGAATTCTCTATTTCTGAGCCATTTCACATGCTACACTTGGATCTCTTTGGACCAGTGAACATAATGTCCAGTAACAAGAAAAGGTACACACTTGTAATTGTTGATGATTTCACTAGATATACTTGGGTTTATTTTCTACACAGGAAGGATGAAACTCCAGAAATTCTTCTGGATCACATAAGGCAAATTAAAAATGGATCCACTCATAAAGTGAAAATTCTGAAAAGTGATAATGGCACTGAGTTCAAGAACTCAAAAATGGAGGAATTCTGCAAGTACAAAGGCATACAACAACAATTCTCAGCTCTCGGTACACCTCAACAAAATGGTGTTGTTGAGAGGAAGAACAGAACCTTGATTAAAACTGGTAGGAATCTGTTGGAAGAAGCAAAACTACCCACTTACTTTTGGGCTGAAGCAGTAAACACAGCATGTTATACTCAGATTATCACTCTGATAAACAGACATGGTGTTACTCCTTATCAGATGCTGAAAGAAAAGAAGCCCAGTCTCAAACATCTTCATGTATTTGGATGTAAGTGCTTTGTTTTGAGAACTCATACTGGTCAGCTAGGAAAGTTTGAATCAAAAGCTGATAAAGGAATCTTTGTTAGATATTCACCATCAAGAGCATACAGAGTTTTCAATCCGAGAACAAAAACTGCAGTTGTCTCCAAAAATGTATCTTTTGATGATAAGAAGATTCCTGATTTCGAAGAAGACAATCATGAAAGTCTAATCTTTGCAAATGAAAATGCATTGTTAGAATCTGGATCAAACTCTAATGAACTGTCAAATCCTGATGATCCAAATCCTGATACTCCTTCAGATTCTGAAGATATTCATTATACCAATGAACCTGCACATGTTGAGGGGGAGCAACACCAAGGATCAGCTGATGGTACTAACACTGGAGAATCATCTCAAGGTTCTTCTCAATCTAGTCTTTTAGAATCCAATGTTGATTCAACATCAGACGGACATGATTCAAGTCCCAATACTTCATCATGAGATAAAACAACAGATTCAGGGGGAACCTCAAATGCATTTGATGAGGCATATAATTCAGGGGAAGCATCTAGATCTAGAAGGACATTTCCTAGTGCCAAAAAATGGACTAAAGATCATACTCCTGATCTGATCATTGGAAATTCTAATGATGGTGTAAAGACAAGGAGTGTAACTCAGAATGAATGTTTATATCATAATCTACTTTCAAAAGAAGAGCCAAAGAAAGTAGAAGATGCACTCAAGGATGTAGATTGGGTCATGGCTATGCAAGAAGAGTTGAATGAGTTTGAAAGAAATGAAGTGTGGAAGCTGGTGCCTAGACCAAAGAACAGGTCAATTATAGGCACAAAGTGGGTCTTCAGAAATAAGACTGATTCTGATGGAACAATCATAAGAAACAAGGCAAGATTGGTAGCTAAAGGATATTCCCAATAGGAAGGTATTGACTGTGATGAAACATTTGCTCCCGTTGCTAGGCTGGAAGCAATCAGAATCTTCTTGGCATAGGCTGCTCACAAGAAGTTTAATGTCTTCCAGATGGATGTCAAGAGTGCATTTCTCAATGGAGAACTTGAAGAGGAAGTCTATGTTGAACAGCCACCTGGTTTTGTGGACCCTAAATATCCTGATCATAGTTATAGACTTGACAAAGCACTCTATGGACTAAAACAAGCACCTAGGGTATGGTATGAGACTCTTGCTCAGTTTCTGCTGAAAAGTGGATTCAAAAGAGGTACTATAGATAAAACTTTATTTTATCTGAATCAAGGTAAAGATCTGCTTTTAGTTCAAATTTATGTGGATGATATCATTTTTGGATCAACTAATCAAAAACTGAGTGATAAGTTCTCAAAGTTGATGCAATCAAGATATCAAATGAGCATGATGGGAGAGATGAGTTACTTTTTGAGATTGCAAATTAAATAGACTGATAATGGGATCTACATCAATCAGTCAAAGTACACAAAGAATCCGTTGAAAAGGTTTAATATATAAGATAGTACAACATCAATTACTCCAATGGCAACTGCTACAAAGCTTGATCCTCATGAAGGTACAGCAGTTGATGTCTCAAATTACAGAGGTATGATTGGTTCTCTTTTGTACCTAACGGCTAGTAGGCCAGACATTATTTTGCCACCTGTCTGTGTGCAAGATTTTAGGCAAATCCAAGGGAACCACATCTTATTACAGTAAAGAGAATTTTTAGATATCTCAAGGGTACTGTATCACTTGGTCTCTGGTATGCAAGGGAGGATGATTTTGCATTATGTGGTTATTCAGATGCTGACTTTGCTGGCTACAAAATAGACAGGAAGAGTACATCGGGGAGCTGTCAATTTTTGGGAGGCAGATTAGTCTCATGGTTCAGTAAGAAGCAGAAATCTATTTCTACTTCGATTGCTGAGGTTGAATATATTGCAGCTAGGAGTTGCTGTGCTCAGTTGTTATGGATGAGAAATCAGCTCATGGACTATGGATTATCATTTTCAAAGGTTCCTATTTATTGTGATAATCAAAGTGCTATTGATATGACAGGAAATCCAGTGCAACACTCTCTTACTAAACATATCAGCATCAGATATCACTTTATAAGAGAGCATGTTATGGAAGGAACAATTGAGCTTCAGTTCGTTCCTACTGATCAGCAGCTGACTGATATCTTCACAAAGCCATTACCTGAAGCAACATTTACAAAACTTTTCAATGAACTTGGTATAGTTAATTGGGACAAATAAATTCTTTTCAATTTATAATTGATCAAATCCTGATATGTCCTAAATGTTGTTTAAAATATTAAGCCATGAATATTTGATGTATTTTATTATATGCATGATGAATTAAGTGAATTTATTTTCTAATTGTGCATGTATGAATATATATCATTATCATCATTGCAAATTAGTCTAGGGAGACGCGCCTTAATAATACATCTATTGGTTAAATCATTAAGTTAATTCTACATTTAATAATTGATCAGTCCCCTAATCCTTTGATATTCCCTTGGTTATTTAAACCATCATTTCTGTTCAGTTCAATCATCTCTTCTTAAACACAAAACTCTCTCCTCACCATTGTTTCTCATATCTCTTTCTTCTCAAACAATGGCGCATTTCACCTGGTTTTATAACCATTTCATCAATATTATGACTATCTTTCATGATGGAATGCAAACTCCGCATCACATCAATGCCATCTCAAATGACATCTGGATTCAACTTCCAGAGGTCATCAAAAATGATCTTCTGGGATTTCAAAAAGATCTTCATCTCCACACTCTTTGACAGCAAGAGAGAGTCATTCGTCTTGCTGTTCTCTTTCTTGAAAGCAGGAAGAAGCACTGAACATCATCCAACTGTTTCTCTTCACCATCAGCTTTGTCAGGCTTCTTCGACCAAGGATGTTGATGTTCATCTAATTAGACTAGGACTTCCTTGTAATCATTTTTTGCATGTAATAAAAAAAAAATCATGAAATGTACTCTCTTGAATTAGTAATGAAATTTTGTTTATTCTGCTTACAAGACCTAATATATGATCTTCAATTATATATGCATATTCTTGTTCTTATGTGTAGCATGTTAATCTCTACATCACACTATTAACATCTATCTTTTGATGATTCTTGAGATTAAAATTATGGTTTTCTGATAAGCTTGAATTGTTTAGACAAACACTGATGAATTTGAATCGACAAATACTGACGATTTCAAATCCCGACAGATAAGAGGTACCAAATATTGATGACAAGTCAGCTTATTTTATTTAGAATATTATTGAAAAATGATTCTGAATTATTTAATGCTGAAAATGTGATTGTTTTCTTAAATTACTGTTTAAAAGTGGATAAACTGTTGAACAAAGTCACACAGTGTTTTACTACAAGAGCAGTGCGCTCTTTGTTGCTGATTCCGCACATTACTCCACTTTTCACTCCAATTTTTCAGTAATTATCCTCTATCAGAAGTCTAATTCACCAAGCTTCCCTCTCCAAGTGTGTTACATACAATTGATCTTTGCAAACTTCTTTTTGCACAAGAAATTCTGTGACACATATTATCATACACACAGCCTCACTGTTCACATCTAACGAACATCTTTCCTCAACACTCACTAACATCATGTCATCTTCCGAGCTTTCACCCCTCTTCATCCAAACAACCATTATTCATGGAAACACTTTTGGAACCAACAACTACTTGGCTCCACTTAAACATCAGCAGTTTCCTTAATCTTTTCATGATATACAAGATTTCTTACTCCAATGTCCAATTGGATATGCTCTCACAAATCCTACTAAGGTATCTTACAGGGTTGTAATGCAGGTATGAGATACAGCTCTAGTTAATACAACAAATACGGGTTTCTCTTTTGAATTTAAGGGACACAGGTATGAGGTTGATGTTGATGTTCTTGTTCAAGCATTAAGATTGCCTCCCTGTGATGGTGCTCCTAACACTTACACAACTGAGCAGTTATTTGATTGCTCAGAACTCTGAACTACAAAGGTGACATCACAATAATTGGGAAATTGACAAGAACAAAGTTAAAGAGACAATGAAATTTCTTCTTTGATTACATCAGCAGATGTTTCTTGAATAAGACAATAAATTTTGATGTTATTCCCTCCACTTCTCTGAAATTGGGTATTCTCTTCTCCATTCTGGTAATTTTAACTATGGTAACACAATTCTTCAATTCATAATTGCTAGAAGAACAGATGCATCAGGTGTCATAGGGTATACTAGATTTCTTCAACTGATTTTTAATTATCTATGCCCTAATGTTGAATTTAATAATGATGAATTGCTTCATGTATTTCAAATTTCTGAGAAAGCTATTACAGATCATATCAAAAGAGATGAAAATAATAAGTTTTCAGGACTTCCCTTCTTGCCTCAAGAGGTCAGGCAATTTCTATTAAGAAATAGACCTACTCTTGCACAAGTGCCTTTAAATCCTGATGCTGGCACCTCTGTTACAATTCCTGATGCTGTGGAACAAGACACTACCCATCTTGTACCCAAGCATTTCTTCTACCAAATAGAAATCTAATCTAGCTCCTAAATTAACCTCCTCTAATGTCTCCCAAAAGACATCAGTTGTAATAAAGAAAAGGTTGGTTAAGAAATCTGTTCAATCTGAACAGAGAGCTCAACAGGCCTCACTGAGTGAGAGTGAGAAGAAAGAAGAATGCTTTTCAGTACGGAAACGAAGGCTGATCATGCAAGATGATTCTAACTCTGATGATCAGATGCCCATTGGACCAAGAATGAAGATATAAAAAATCAACAGTAGCAACTCCTGATGACACTGTTGACACAACTGGATCTAAAGCGCCAACTACTGATGCTAGTGCTTTGATCACAAAGGTTCTAGTGAACAAAGAAACTGATGAACCCAAGTACACTGCCAAGAGTATGAAGCAAAGAAAAGCTGAAGATGTGGTTAGGTACATCAGAAAGAAGAAAAAGACTCAGTCCTCTACTATGGATATTAGTTGTAATAACTCAAATTTTTGAGACTTTGTAAAAACATTTAATGAATAGTAACACTGACAGACGGGGAAAACTTTTTAGCCTACACTATGTTGCGCATGAGAAAATGAGATTCGAAGTTGATATTATGATTATACGTACCAAATGAGTGTATGCAAACGCTATTAGTTTTCGAAGAAAACGAACTTTGAAAAATGACCATATTTACGGATCATCGAGGATTACGGGAATCACAATATAATTATGAATTTAAAACCCTGCGGATTTATATCCAATTACGATAATTCAAAACATATGGAATAAATACGAAAGGATTTACGTCGCAAACCGTTTACGAGAAATTATTACGAAAATGTTTAAGTGACCGAACAAATGCGTAAACGATTAAATAAACGTAACGCACTAACTAACCATGGTAGAAAAGTAACCATGGTTATATCAAATAGTGAGCTAGAGATATAGGATGATCAACCAAGGGCTAGAGAATAGTAAGCTAAATGGCTAAGCTAATTAGCTTAGCTTGTGAACTAGAAAGCCTAGCTAGATTTGTCCAAGGATATGGCAATAAGAAAAAATCCTAGAATCTAAACTAGAGAATAAAAATCAAATAAAAGATACCACAAGCATTATTTTCAAGAAGCACCCAAGAAGCAACACAAAAATTCTCTCTCTCTCCCACAACCTTCTTCATTCGGCCCTAGCAAGAAACAAGAAGAATTCAAAATCAAAACACCAAGCTCTAGCCATGGATAAATCCTCCCATTAATTCTCAAGCTTCATACCACCTAAACTAAGGTAAGATAAATCGTTGAGCTCTTTTTATCAAGGTTTGATGGGTGAAAATAAATTCAAGAAAGATGATAATGACTAGTACGAATAGTAACTTTTACTTGGTTTCTTGATTTTAATGGTTGTTTTAGGTTCCAAAAAGCATACTAAGCACTCCCAAGACTTCACCATAATCAAGAAAACATCTCAATCTCTCAAGAATGGTAAAAATCTTTGACCCAACCTTACTTAAGATTTAAGTTCAAGATTCTTTTAGAACATAGTTGTAAACCTAGTTTTGGTGGGAATATTGTTGTAATCTTGATGTTTAGCTAAGTAGATTTAAGGTTGATTGTTGTTGCCTCAATAACATGATGTTCTTGAGAGGAGTTAGTGTGGTGATGATGATATGTTGATTGTTGGTGATAGTATAAAGATTTAAGGCATAAATGAAACTCTGATCGTAACCGTAATATCGCTAAAACGAACAAAACATAACTTTAAGTTTCTGCAGAAAGTCCCGAAGATGTAAACTATTGTTTCTTCAGAAACTGTTATAAGGATCGTTTAGGCGCTTGAATCGCTTGATTCCGATTTACGGATCAAAAGTTATTGACGTTTTACTAAAAGTGATTTATGCGACAAAAACTGCTACGAATTACGAACTTTGAAAATAAAAAGGATCGACTTAAAAATGTTCATAAATCATGAAATTTTTACAGAGAGTAATAAATTGAATTTCCTAAATTCCATAAAAATTCCAAGTGAAAACAATGATTTTTCAATTTTATAAAAATAGCGGAGCCGAGCCCGTGCGATTAGAAAACCGTAAAATCCATAAGCGGAGCCGACGACGAAAATGAAAACGGACATAAGATACTTTGAAAAAGGAAGTGACCGTAGAGGGAATAAGGACTTACGAAAATAACAAGAGTAATATAAAGTTGAGAGGGTGCATAATAAGTAGCGCATGAGTACGAGTCGTCGTAAATTAGAACGGGACTTAACAAAACAAATTTTGTTTATGATTATAGATTTCCGAGCGGAACCTAGAGCATCCACCACCTCGAGATACCCATGCAAGTTTTACGGACCCAACTCCATTTACTATTGTGTTGTGAAAGAATTGTTTTATTATCATTGCATAAATACCATGTTTGCCATGATATGTAATAATTGATTTTTTCGCATAATGTAGCGATGTTGTACGATAATCATATATCGTAAAATGTTTAATTCCGCTTCAAGCATGATGTATAATTATAAGACCGAGATTCGGTCAGGATTTTAAGATAAAAACCCGGGAATCATCCCGGTGAAATGATAGGACGATTAAAAGTCCATAGTAGTACGTTTTAAAGGACTCAACGTCCACTTACGAAATATTAAACACCTCGAACTTTTATTAAAAACGATTTTCAAAGATCGTATTCCCTCAACTACACTTTATCGTTCGATTAAGAAATATTTATTAACTATTCATTAATTATGGAAGAAGTATTCTACAGCGAATATTTACTTTAAACTCGATTAAATATTAAAGATTATTATATTACTTAAACATATACAAGTTGAGGAATATTATTTCAATATTCTTTAAAAGTATAACTATTCGAGGTTTAATTATTTATTGATTAAATTATTAATTATTTATATAATGATTTATTTATGATTTAAAAATCATAAAACTTGATATAAAATACTTTCTAATTTTTGGAAAATCATTCGAATAATTTCAGAATGTCGGAGAATATTATATCAACTTATTTTAAATATTTTGATCATAGTTTTAAAAGAAACTCCCCCTTATTTACTTATCTGTTGACAACGGTCAACTCACATCCTTAGTACTTCCTCCAAAAACTTTCGGAAGTATATATACATATATATGAGGTAAAGCTATGCCTATCAACAAGCAAAACGCTTGGGGGAACTTCGATATGGTTTGATGATTCCAAATAGATGATAGGATTCTTAAAAGGACAAGGGAGGGGTAGAGATCCAGTACTTCATGGACTGGGGAGACTATCATATTTATGTTCCGTATGACAAGGTACCATGTGTACCGAAGGACATACGAAGTATGCAAAATATATATGGGCTGAATAGGGAAGCATATAAAGCCCGAATACGGCTAGGGTGATAATCGGGATACGAAGGTGTCATCCTTCTACTAGTAGAAAAGGTTATTATTTCTGTAGTACGACTGATCATCGTATGCAGTGGCTCCAACGAATGTCCTATTCTTCCAATTGGAATTGTGATGCAATACCGTAACCCAAACTTAGGTGTTGGGTTTACCATTAAGGTATTTGCAGGATAATAAATCCATTAAAGAATTGTTTTTAAAAAAAGGGGTGTATCACCAATGAAAACTATTTTTGAATAAAACATAAATATCATATATGGCGTTTTACTTGAGTTTATCATACAGTCATTTCATACTGTACATTATTATGCTGGGCATTATAGCTCACACTTGTTTTCTTAAATTGACATAAAACAACAGTGAATCAAGATGCCTATCATGAAACTCACAGCCAGGAAATGGGTAGGAAATGACCAGATGTTCCGTAGGATGTTTGGTGTTGTACCACAGGTAGACCGAATAAGCTGGATTGGTTTCCAGTTGTTTTTAGTCCGACTTATTTATAAGTATGACTTATGTAAGGTAATGAATAAGAAATAAATATTTGGTCGACGGACTAGACTTACTTAAAGGTTATTCCCCGGTAAGACTAAATTACTTTTGGGTTGTAATAATTATCACTCTGTGGTTTGATTTACTTTAGTAATGAATGGTTCGTTTCCAAGATAATAACCTATAAGTGTGTGTATGTGTATGATAAGTGTGGGGTCGTAAGGTGTGAGTATTTATATACTGTGATACGAGGTATGTGGTATATAATGATTAAAATGGCATGGCCTCCGAGATCCCTGACCCCGAATTTTGGGGCACCACATTAGTCCACAAGAACATAAGTCTCAAGGGGATTTAGACACTGAGAAACATCCAGTCACACAAGAACCATCTTCTCAAAGGGAAGATACAGATAAAGAGGCTGCACAAATAATTGTTAATTTTGATCAAGGTGATATCCTTGCTGATTCTGAAAAACTGCTGCATAAAAAGAAGGCTCATCAGGATGTATTGTCAAAGGTGGATGCAGTTATTAATGATCTTATGTTCAAGGAGAGTACACAAGAACCTTCACCAATCATTGTTGAGCAGCTCATAGTCCTCCGACCCCACAAGAACCATCAATTCAAAGTACTGATGTTGTTCTAGTGCATTCTCAGGATAAATCAAATCCTGACACTACAACAACTCCCAATGCTGACCAATTAACAATTCGAGCAGTTTCTACTGATGACTTATTGATGAGAGCTAGTTTGTTACAGCATCCTGATGTTGTATTTGCTCATCCACTGACATCACTGCCACTTGAGGATTCATCTTCAGGTATTGTTTATTTCTCTCTGCTATTCTCAATATTTGTACGATTATAAATAGTCTCTTATTTGAGGTTACCTCTATTTATATGACAAGCATACTACTCTTTTAATCCACCTCTTATTTCTTTGCAACATGTGTGATTGTGCCTTTCTATGAGATTGTGTGAAAAAAAATTTGTGAGAAAAATAAATTTTGAGTGGCAGTCTCTTGTACAGGCTAAAGGAGAGGTAGTTTTGAGAAAAGAACTTTATAAGTTTTTCTTTGCTTATAAACTTTCTTATGTGAGAATCATATTACTATTAAAAATAATATATTGTGTGAGAAGTGATGAGATCACTTGAAAAGAAAAAAGAGATTTAGGTGTTACAATGTTTTCTATTCAGGATCTCATCAGAAACAGATGGTTATTGTTAAGGATCCTCTCAAAGGCAAAGAAATTTTACCAAGTTCTGCAACTTCTTCTGAGAGTTTGTCTTGCTCTGATTCTGATGAAGACAGTGACTCTGATGATCCAGACATAGCTCAGCTGAAGATAGTTATTGATGCATCTAAGAAGTCAAATATTGGTTCTTCTTCACATTTCAATGTTGATCCCTCTCATTACAATGCTGATGCTGAGCATTTTTGAAAGGCTGAATGGGATTTTGCATAGAGAGATGCACATACTTCTATCTCCTCAGCTATTGGTATGCAACATGTTCACAGGGCATATGATGGACTTCAAAATCCTGATCTCAAATTGCATCTCAAGGCTTCTACCATTTTTGTGAAAGGAATTCTCTCTGAACTTGCTGCTATGAAGACATCTCATGCCACTTTACAGAACAAAATTGATGCTTTTATGGTTAATCCACTTACTTCAGCTGAACTCATAAGTGTGAAGAAAGTTGTTAGAGCTGTGGTTCAATCTCAACAAAGCATGGATACTCGATTTTCTTCCTTGGAAGATAAAGTGTCTTCAATGGTTGATAAATTGGATGTTATATTTTCTCTTCTTTCAAATTCTGATGCCAAAAAGGGGGAGAAGATAGCTGTCATAAAATGTACACCTAACTCTATTCAATTGAAAGATAAAGATATTGATGATGATGGTGATAAGAATCCAGTTGATAATGTTCTAATTGCTTCTGTTGCTCAACAACCTCAACATTCTAAAAGATCTGGTTCAGGACAAGGAAAGACTATTGGTGCTCATGAAGTTAAGCACAAGACTAATGATGATGCTCCTGAAACTGGTGATGTTATAATCTCTAACTTAGCAGATGCTAAAGGATTATTCTTTCCTTACAGACACAAAGAAATTGGTAAAGAGATTGTTTCATATTACAAAGATAAGAGGTTTGAGCAAAAGATTTCAGAAGTGCTCTTGGGTTGATAACTGAAGAATTTCCTGATCTAACAACTGAAGAAGCAGTTATGCAACAGAAGGAGTTAATGGCTCAAATTGAAGCTGAAGCAAACACCTCCAAAGGAAGAGGAAAAAAAGGTGGAAGAACTACAAGAGCTAGAGGAAGAAGAGGAAGATGAAGAATTTCCAATTCAAGTAGAGATTCTGCAATTGATTCTGCATTTCTGAATGTTCTATTCAGAGAAGGTTTTGTTCCTGTACAAGGAAATGATGTAAAAGAAGAAGCTGAGGATACTGAAGAATCAATTGTCTCCAGAAAGAAGAAGTCAACCGCTAACTTTTCTCAAGTTGATGTAACTAATGCAAATTTGTCTCTTGTAGCAGACATAAATCTTGAGAAAAAGGCAAATCCCAATGCTGTGATACTGAAAGCTGACTTTGATACTGATGAAAAGTTGATCAAAGTATTGGATGAATCAATTCTTGATGCACAGGAAAGAATTGACAGAAGGAAAGCTGATCAAGCTTGTAATGATTATGTGCAAAGAATTCTAAATTCAAAGAGAGGGCTATGGCAGAAATCAAAAGGGAAGATTGATGATTTGTCTACAAGCTATGCTCCTCTCAGCAAGAAGTATAAAAGATGGAAAGATATCTACTCATTTAGTTATCCTAAAGGATTCAAGCATATTGATTTTATGTCAGCAGGACTAGGGGATCCTACTCCAGAACAGAAGAATTTTGATAAGTCCATCAAGAAACCTTCTTGCGTGGAACATAATGAAAAACTAAAGCTTATCAAAACTCGTATGAGATGAGGTATTGGTCATTCTGGAATGGAAACTCTGAGGTCTGATTTACTTGACACAAATAATCTGACTGGCAATCTTGGTGAGAAAATTACTCCTTCACATCTTGAGAAAGTTGAAGTTGTGAAGATTGTATATAGAAAGATAAATGATCATAATGTCAGAGAGGAGATTCTGTACTTCTTGAGAGATGGTAAAGTGAAAAGCTTTACTCTGCAGTAACTCTTGATGAAGACTGTGATAGAGTTGAAATATATTCACTACCTTCTTAGAGTTGAGGACAATGTCACCAGAAACTGGTCTTCTATGATATTTGAGAGTATCTGAAGAAGAGTCATGACCAGAGAAGATAAATACAAGGGTGATTATGTTCCTGTGTACAAAACTTACACTAGTCAAGAAATGAAGATGGAAAAGGGAGCTGCGGTTCTGAAGGTTTTTCTCAACAATTCTCATATATCTTCCAGTCCTGATCATGAAGATGTCAGTTTAAGCTTTAAGTTAATTGGTGATATTGAAATAACTAAGAGTTCAATTTCTAAATTAAGATCATCCGTTTATCAGCTTGGGGAAGATACTGAAGAAAAGAAAGAGTTGAAGAAAAAGCTTGTCAAAGTCTTTCAAGACAAGGTGGAAGAAAGGTTAAACAAATTTCTGAAAATAACTGTCAGTTATCTTAGGATACCGAAGTAAACCTTATTCCTCGTACATTTTGTAACTTGGTTTTGGCATCATTGAGAATGAAATTTATGCTTTACATTAAGTATAAATTGGGGGAGATTGTTACGTGTTGATTCTCAATGATCAGGAGAGGCTCAGGATCTGGCTGTTCTGGATGTCATCATGATTTGATGTGCCATCAGAATTTGATGCCCATCAGTATCTGCAGAAGCATTAGTATTTGAAGAGCAGTCTGTTGTGAAGATTGAGTTTGTTCCTTATTTTGAGGGATGGATATATGTTCGTTCTGAGTGATAGGACTTTGTATATTCAGTTAAAGATATGTGTCATTTTCTGTTAGTATTTGATAATACATATCCTAGACTGATTTGTAACAGCTGTGTATTATATAAACACAGTTTAGGTCATCACATTGTGATTAACTCGAGCATTATACGACTTAGCATCTCTCAAGAACATTAGTATTTCTTGAGAGAGTTTGTAGCAGTTTTTATCAGAAATATAAAGAAATGTTATATTTTTATACTTGTTCGAAACATTTATACAATTTTATCCAACCCCCTTAAACAATTGTATCTTTACTGGGCAATAGAGAAGTAGGTGAACAATCAACCATACCAAACTTCTTTAATAAATCCTTGACATACTTAGTTTGGTTGATAAAGATTCCATCATTTCTTTGACTAACTTGAAGTCCAAGAAAATAACTTAATTCCCCCATCATGCTCATTTCATATTCACTCTGTATAAGCTTAGAGAATCTTTGGCACAGCTTCTCATTTGTAGATCCAAATATAATGTCATCTACATAGATCTGGACTAGAAACATGTCATTACCATGGTTTTTGTAGAAGAGAGTTTTGTCTATGGTACCTCTTGTAAAACCATATTTAAGCAGAAATTCTGATAATATATCATACCAAACTCTAGGTGCCTGCTTTAATCCATATAGAGCCTTGAGTAATTTATACACAAAGTTTGGAAATTCAGGATCTTCAAAGCCAGGTAGTTGTTGCACATACACTTCTTCTTCTAGTTCACCATTTAGGAAGGCATTTTTCACATCTATTTGATACACTTGAAATTTGAGTGTGCAGCAAATGCTAGAAAAATCCTTATTGCTTCAAGTCTTGCAACCGGAGCAAAAGTTTTATCATAATCAATTCCTTCTTCATGTGAGTAGCCTTTTGTAACCAACCTTACTTTGTTCCTGGTAACCACACCATTTTCATCCATCTTGTTCCTGTACACCCACTTTGTTCCAATTACACTTCTATTATTTGGTGCAGGAACTAACTCCTAAACTTTGTTTCTTTCAAATTGATTGAGCTCCTCTTGCATAGAAGATATCCAATCAGGGTCCATTAGAGCTTCTTCAGTTTTCTTGGGCTCAACTTGAGATAGAAAGCATGCATGTAGGCACGCATTAGCAGTTTCACTCCTAATCCTTACACCAGCATTAGGATCACCAATTATTACATTAGTATTATGACTCCTATCCCAATTTCTGGTGTGAGTTTGTTGACTGGTGCCTTCATCATTTTCTTCATTATTGGTATAATTTGTAGATTCTTCTTCTCTTTCTCCCCCTGAGTTTGTGTTATCAAAATCAGGTGTTTAAGATGAGCTTCCATTTCCTTGATTCTCTTGTCCTGTAGATTCTTCATTTATCACTTATTATGTATTATCTTCAACATCTTCATCTGAATCACTTTTGATATTAAGATTTTCAAATGCAAGGACTTCAGCTTCATTTTCATCAAGGCATTCCAAGGCTGGACATTTGTCATCATCAAAAGTCACATTTATGCTCTCCATGATTTTCTTCTGATCAATCACATAAACCTTATAGGCAGTTCTCTCCAATAAATATCCCAGAAAAATTGCTTCAAAAACTTTTGAGTCAAATTTTCCCACATATTCAGAGTTGTCTTTTAGGATGTAACACTTGCTTCCAATCACATGAAGATGCTTTACTGTAGGTTTCCTTCTAGACATGATTGAGTAGGGTGATTTTCCATGCACTTTGTTGATGAGATATCTGTTTTGAGTGTAGCATGCAGTGTTAACAACTTCTTCCCAAAAACTAGTTGACAAATTTGCATCTTGTAGCATTGTCCTTGCAGCTTCTACTAATGTTCTATTCTTTCTCTCAACTACACCATTTTGTTGAGGTTTTCTAGCTGCAGAGAATTCTTGGACAATGCCTTTGCTTTTGCAGAATTCACTCAATGTTGCATTTCTGACTTATGTGCCATTATCACTTCTCAATCTTTTCACACAATTATGATCTTCGGCATGTTTTTCTATCTTCTTTATGTGTTCAATAATGATGTGTGCAGTTTCATCCTTAGAGTGCACACTAGGTGTATCTTGAGAAATCATCCACCATCACAAGTGTATATTTGTTCCTTGAAATTGATAAGACATTTACTGGCCCAAACAAGTCCATATGAATAAGTTGCAGAGGTGCACTTATGGAATTCACAGTTTTTGACTTGCGACTTGATATTTTCATTTTTCCTTTATGACAGACCTCACAAACTTCAATTTGAGCAAACCATATCTCTCACCAACTCTTTCTTGACCAGAGTGTTGATGGCCTTGTAATTTAAATGTGAGAGTCTCTTGTGCCAAAGTTTGTTTTGCTCTGAGGATGCCTTGGTGTAGAAGCAACAGATTCCACCCTCAATTATTGAGTCTAAGTCTGCAACAAACAAGCTTCCTTTCCTTGCTCCTTTCAGAACAATTTCACCAGTTTTCTTACTGATAAAAGTGCATTCTTCTTTGTTGAATAATACTTCAAAACCTTTGTCTGCAAATTGGCTGACACTTAGAAGATTCACTTCAAGACCGGCTACCAGTGCTACATCATCAATGACAACATTTCCAGAAACAATCTTGTCATATCCCATTGTGAATCCTTTGTTGTTGTCTCCAAAGGTCATCAAAGGGCCAGTCTTCTCCTCAAATTGTGATAACAGGGTTTTATCACCTATCATATGCCTGGAACATCCGCTGTCAATGATCCATATGACCTTCTTTACTTTTCCCTGCACACAATGAGTTTTAAGTGTATTTATAAACCCAAGCAATGTTGGGTACTTTCTTCTTGTTAACTGATCTAGCAGAAGTAGAATGAGTTGTTTCAGATAAAATAGAATTCAATGACTTTTGTGCATTTTCCCTATCTGATGTAGACCCAATTTTTGTTTCTTTAAGGTCTACTCTCAGTTTATTGCAACTCTGCATTACTTTCAAGTTGCAAGGGATGCAGTCAAACTTGTCACAGAATGAGTAGGGATCATTTACATCTGCTTCATTGTATTTGCATGCTCCTTCAGCTGGCTTGTTAATAACCTTTTTACAAAGGTGAGTTAGATGATTTACAGAGCCATATTTTTCACACTCCTTCCTTGGAGCATCTGTAACATAAGCAAAATTATTGCTTTTGTTTATCTCAATTTTACCATTTATATTTTTCTTCTTCTTTCTTGCATCTTCAATCTTTATTTCTTTGACAGGTGTCTTGGTGCTTTGGTTGTCCATGAGATTTCCTTTAGTCTTAGAATATTTAGTTAAATTTGCACTTTTCTTCTCATTATCCTCATCTATAATTTCTTGCTTGATAGTTAACTCTTCTTCACTGAAGTTTACTTCATAAGCCTTGAACATAGTGACCCAACCTTTTTCAGCATTGCTGGAACATTTTTATTTTCTGTTGCTTTTCCTTTGTCACTCATGTTTTTCTTTTTATTGTTCAAGGCATCATAATAAAGAGCAATAGAAATGTTTGCACATGGGTTGTTTTTTCATGGTATTGACCAACCAATTCAGATGTATTCCTGAAGGACTTCAACTTCACTTCATTTTTCTCCCATTTTTCTCTTAACACAGCTTCAATCTCATTTGCACACTTGAGCTTGTTTTTCAGATAAACATTTTCTTGTTTTACAGCTTCAAACTCTACAATTAACAATTCAGTTCCTTGTTTTTCATTCTCAAGCTTCTCATTCATCTTTGTCAATCTGCTTACTTCTTCATTAGCAGCCACCATACTGTATGAATGTGAAACATTTATGTGCTCATCTTTTCAACAGTTTCCTTATATTGATTCACATTTAAATCAATGGTGGTAAGAGTTGGTACGTGTATTTTTGATGAAGAAGACTCTCCTTGCTCCAAGGCCATTAGTGCATAATTTCCAACTTCCTCATCTTCATCATTGTCAGAGTCATCCCAACTTTTATATTCTGCAATATAAGTTTTGCTTTGCTGTTTCTTTAGAAGAGCTTCATACTTTACTTCTAATTCAAGATAAGCTTTGTCTTTCTTTGCCTTTTTGGGTTTCCTGCACTCTATAGAAAAATGGCCCAACTCATCACAGTTGAAGCACCTTATCTTTGATCTGTCAACAGATCCAGTTTTGTAACCATTCTTGTTATCAGAAGTATACTTCCCTTTTCCTTTTCAGCTGTTTTCTTTGTTAAAAGACTGTCCTTTACTCTGGAAGTATCTTGGCTTCTTTACTCTAATGTTAGAGAATTTTCTAGTTTTGAGGATCCAATAAATCCTGATTTTGTGTACGGACTACTCAAAGCACTCTATGAACTGAAACAAGCACCAAGGGCTTGGTATGAAGCACTCTCAAAATTTTTGATTCAAAATGGTTTCACAAGAGGTATAGTAGATGAGACATTGTTTTAAAAGAAGCACAATGATGATATCATACTGGTACAAATTTATATTGATGACATCATATTTGGATCGATTAATGAAAAACTATGTCAAAGGTTTTCTAAGTTGATGAAAAGCCAGTATGAAATGAGCATGATGAGAGATCTAACTTATTTCTTGGGTCTGCAAGTTCAACAGAGAGCTGATGGAATCTTCAACAATCAAGCTAAGTACACTAGATATTTATTAAATATGTTTAGTATGGAAAATTCAACACTTGCAAAGAATATGATGTCAACTACAACCAAACTTGATGAAGACAAGTAATGGAAATATGTAGACATCAAGATTTACAGAGGAATGGTTGGCTCCCTACTCTATCTCATTACTAGAAGACCAAATATCATGTTTCCACATGCCTATGTGCAACATTACAGAAAAATCCCATAAAATCTCATTTAATTGTCATAAGGAGGATCTTCAGATACTTGAAAGGGATACCAAACTTTGACGTATGGTATTCCAAGAGAACTGGACTTAATCTTATTGGCTTCAATGATTCTGACTATACTAGATGCAAGGTGGATATGAAGAGCACCTCAAGGGGATGCTAGTTTCTAGGACAAAGGTTAGTATCTTGGTCAAACAAAAACATCAATCAACAGCAACATCCACAGCTGAAGCTGAGTAAATTGTTGTTGGTAGCTATTGTGCTCAAGTGTTTTGCATTATGAATCAATTGATGGACTATGGACTTGTATTAGAACGTATTCCAATCACGTGTGACAATATAAATACAGTATCTGAAACCACTTGTTAGGAAATGAGTAACACACAGAGGGGGATGAATGTGTTTTAGGAATTTTTATGCTTTTCTTTAATTTTTATGGTTGAACAAAGTAAATTAAATCTTGTATAGAATTGTGTTGATGCAGAATATAATCATGCAATAATAAAGAACACAAATCTTTCAAAACTCACTTAATTTTATATTAAAATTAAGAATGTATTGCTACAAAATTTCTAGGCTCTTTGTTGATAAAGAGCTTAGCTTGTTCTTGAGAGTGTTATAAGATTTTCTATCTAGATTGTTACACCTAACAAAGGACCAGTGTTAATTTTATAAATCTGTTAACTACTAGTTTACACAGTGTACAATAAGACATGCTATTAACCTTTAGTAAACTGTCACTTGTTACTTCCATTTTAGGAAAAGTGAATCTTCTATTTATGGCTTAACATATCTTTAGCATCATGTGATTACTTTGATCTTCCTTTGTCAGTTGATCTTTACCATTGATCTTGCACATTCTTCAAGCTGCTTTTTGTAGACTTGTCAATCCAGCTGGTTGGATTGTTTGTTGATTGTAGATCTTGGATATTGAACTGGTCTGCATTTTGTACTTTGAAAATTTACCTCGAGATCTCCAGTTAGGCATATAGAGATCTTGACATCTCGATAAATATATTGACTTATCGAGATCTCTAATACTCTATAGTGAATTTGACTTATAGAGGTCTCTGAGTTCTCTATAAGAGACTTTGGCTTATCAAGGTCTCTCAGCTTCATGTCTTCACTTTGACTTGTCAACAACTTAGAGTTCTCTAGTAAATTTTGACTTATCGATATCTCTGAGTTCTCTAGTGGACTTTGACTTATCGATAACTCAGAGTTCTCTAATGAATGTAGACTTGCCAATAACTCTGAGTTCTCTAGTGAAGAAATGACTTGTCGATATCTCCAAACTTCATGTCTTCAATTGACTTGTCGATATCTCTCTGAGTTCTCTAGTAGCTTTCCTGACTTCTCGATAAGTCATTTGGAGTTCTCGAATGAATTCTCTATAACACTAAATCTATGACTTGTAGAGATCTTGACTTAGAGTATTTTTATCCAAACAGATTTATTCAACTCCAAGCTTCTTCAAAATTCTTCTGAGGCATGATCTTCTTGATCTTCTTCCAGATAGAATCCTTAGGCTTGATATTGTTTAAGGAAAAAGACTCAAGTCTGCTCCTTTACATTTTTACAGACTTTAAAATGTTACAAGTACAAATACAAACTAAGATAACAATACAACTTACTTAGGGTTGTCAATATGACTTAGTTTTGTTAAGATACAGGCATGTCTTGCACAATAATCTCCCCCAGTTTGTGAGAAGACTGCTTAACACAAATCCATGACTGTTAACAAGACTAACCCCGAGCTAAAATGGAAAGTAAAGTAATTACATGAAAATTGACACAATTACATCTTTTATACAAATAGAAGATTTACAAGTTACAAGTAGTTACAAGGATCAGGTAAACACTGTTTTTGCTTCAGTTTCTTCTCTAAGAATATCCCTTAACTGAACAAGAATTTCAAGCTCTTCTACAAAAGGGGTTCCACTTAGAGCTTCTACTAGTTTAAACCTTGCATCCCTTGGATAACCACTATTCAGTAAATTAATTCTAAACCTTGAGAATTGGCCAGCTTTGATGTTGAGAAACTTCCCATCTTTGGATATTTTGCTCCTTCCTTTAGCTTTCAATTCTTCAGACCTTTTTATGTACAATTCAAGTTCCTCATCATACCTTCTCTTTCTTTCCTCATATTTGAAAGAGATGTGTCCTAAGTCCAATCATGTATGATGATTTAGGAATAACTTTTATGTAATCTGTTTTGATTTCATTGATGTTAATAAAAGACTTGTTTCGGTTTTATTGCGGGTTTTATCTATTTAAGTGTTTAAATAAGATATACCATAGTTTAGAGTAAAGATTTTATGGATTATGATGAGATCATAATAATGAGACCTAAAAGATGATAACTCTAAACTTAAATATTTCCTGGTCATAGGATTACTAACTGGTAATTAGTAATCCGCAAAGATCGGTACATACTATACTTGCTTCATTATGAAGGATGTCTGTTCTCATAGACATTTGTGTGGTGACACTATAGCTAGTATGTAGGTGCTTATTATAGAATAAGTTCACTGAACATGACTCACACAGCTGAACAACTGATAGAGTTCACTCACGTGTCAGCAGTTGTTCACATAGTGATAGTTGTACAAGTAACCTTAGACTTGAGGTCATCATAGTCATCTTGTGTACACTGAACTATGCTTTGGTTTAGTTCTTAGTCTCCAGGGACAATTATAAGGGCTCTACTGGGTATAGGAATTTGTACACGAAGATAATGTATGATCAATAAAGGATCTACCCCTTCCAGTGAAGGAAGAGAATGTTCAATACTGATCCACTTATGCTAGTTCAGGAATCTCTGACCAGAGTGAATGAAATTAGAAAGGAGTTTCTAATTTACATTAAATAGAACTAAGCATAGTGAATGGGAAAGCAAATGATTAAATAAGATAGGCTTGACACAAGTTCCATGCCTTGTATTTAATCGTGACATTGCAGGGTAGAAGGAATTGATTGTACGGTAACTACTCACTGAATAGGTTCTTGGTATTCTAAGCAGTATTTCGTATTATCCGGATAGTCGCGATATGCTGAGAAGTATCCCTCACGATGTAGAATAAATATGATTAATTTATTCATTAATCATATTTAATGATTTAGGGAATTTATATAAATAATGATAAAATAGTTTTATTATTATTTATTTCTACTACCGGCTTAATATTGAACCTATAGGGTGACACCATAAAAGAGAATGATTTAATGGTGGAGGAATTAATTAATAATGGATGGTAATTATTTATTTGTGAAATAAATAATTAATTATCAGATTTAATAATTGATTAAATGAGATTTAATTAATTCTTAATATTATTAAATAAGAATTTAATTTTGGAAATTAAATCAAGTGAGAGAATTATTTTTCTAAAGTATTTAGAAAAGGGATTAATGATTAAAAGGTGTTTTAATTATTAGTTAATTGGTTAATAAGAATAATCAATTAAAGGGTTAATAATAATAATAATATTTTATGGAAAATTTTCAGCTAAAAATTTTACCTATAAATATACTATTATAACCCCTATTTGCCTCAACCCAAATAATTTAACCCTAATTCTAAAGTAGAACAAGAGGGAGGCAACTAATTCTCTCAACATCTTCCTCCTCCATCACATTGTACTCTTGGTGGATACCGGTGGAGTGCTTCACACTTGAGGAGCAGCTGCTAGGGATTTCCGTTCATCGTTCTTGGATCGCTATTAAAGACCTCCATCTTTCCATTAACGTAAAGCTTCTTAAGGTAAATATACCGAACTACGAATTAAATATTATTTTTCGCATGGATCCTGCGGAGGGTTACGGTTTTTTTTAAGATTTAAATTTATGTTTTCGTTGCGTTTATTTGCTAAAAACCCTTTAATGGTATCAGAGCTACTTGCGAAAAGTTTTTAATTCGTTTATGTGTTTAACTGTTTTCGATATATGAGCATGTACGTGATCCGCCATGATTTGATGTTGATATAATATGCTTATATATGTATGGTTTTGAATATATGATATTCATGTGAGTTGTATAATCATAAGATGATTATGTAATCTATATATATACTGATATATACATAATTTATATTTGTTCTAATTATGAGAATCATATTAGATACAGATTCTGAATTGGTTGCTGCAGATTTGCTGAAATCTGGGTCTGGTGTCC
The DNA here is from genome assembly GCF_009905375.1 of Apium graveolens. Classification (NCBI taxonomy): domain Eukaryota; kingdom Viridiplantae; phylum Streptophyta; class Magnoliopsida; order Apiales; family Apiaceae; genus Apium; species Apium graveolens. Next base: position 117,604,895 of record NC_133656.1, read on the forward strand.
GATTTACGCAAACGAATACCCTATTCAATAGTTTAAACGAGCGTCTGAACAAAACTGATAGCCAAAGCTATCAACGACTCGTTTGTAAGGCGTTTGACGTCGTTTACTTCCCGTAAACGGTGATTCTTGTTTTTCTGATTTTTCTGATTTTGTCATATTTTTTTTATGATTAGATCATGGATAATGTTACAACCGGCATTTTCGTGTAATATTAATTGTAAATTTGGTGTAATTATAAAGCCGAATGCCAATATATGCAACTATTGTATGCTTGTGTGAATGAGAATTCTGCGTCTTAAATTTTCGTTATGTGGTATATGAATTTTCAAAGCAAAAGTTTATTTATTTCTTTTATTTTTTTTATTTATAAGGAATATTTTTAAACCTTGATTAAATATCTTTTTAAAAGTTATTTGTTCACAAAATTCAAAAGTAGTTTTATAAAATTTCTAAAAATCCAAGTTATTTTATGGTATAAATTTTATAATTTTTGAACTTGTATTTTATTTTATAAAAATAAATCTTTATAAATTTTAGTTGTCATATTTAGCAAATTACAAGGAAGCCCTTGCATTCAAACCACCCGTTCATTCTTTTCAAGGACAAAGAGGACAATTCCAAACCCACTAACTCATGAACTAGTAGCCAAATTACCTCCTTGACCTTGCATGCAAGTTAGCTTAATTCTAGCTAGAAGGATACCCTTGTCATTTCTCAAACCCACTCACAATATAGTCAAATCAAGACATAAAAACAACTCAAAGAAGTGATCACCACTTCACTTCACCCCACCACTTCACTCTCATCTCCTTCCTCCCCCTCCCTCTCGGCTTTTCCCCCCTCCCCTCTCGGCAATTCCCAAAAACCGAGCCCCCATCCCCTTTTTTCTTCATTTCTCACTCAAACAATCATCCTATTATCAAGTAATCCTACTCCCTACATGTTGTTCTTGTATATCTTAAGAGTTTAGAGTAGAAAAACTTATGTGTTAACCTTGCATGGTGGTGTTTTGTTAAAACTCCAAGTGAATATCCTTGATTCTTGTGAATTCAAGTCTTTCACCATGAGTTAGAACCATGTGTCACAAGTTAATTCAAGTCAGGGCGTTTTCTGCCGAGAAAAACAGGGGAACCATGGACTTAAGTTGTGAGTCGAGATCATCCAAGCCTAGTGTTGCATTATGGTGTATATGGTGTTATTTGGTATTAATATATGATATGTGATTAAGTGGCTATGTGTGTGCAATTATAAATTAAAGGTGAATATAAATTAAGTACATATAGGCCTAAGTGCCATCCGTGTTTAAATTCGGGTTGTAAATAGGTTAAGTTGGTGAGAATATATTATAATTAGGATTATTATTATTTATGTAGGATCTCGAGATGAGGGAAAAGTTGCCATAAAGGTCGAGTGAAGCTCCAGTTGCTCCTACCAGTCAGACCAGACCAGCCTTTCTCAAGGCAAGTGATTCAACTTGTCCTTCATATTTACTGCTAATAGTTCATACATTGCTGCAACTATCCTGTGTCATTTGATATATTAAATCAAGCGTATATAGTGTTTATCTTTGAATTATATAGTGATGCCATGATAAAAGAAAGGGTAGTTATAACTCTTGGTTGTTTCTCTTGATTAACATGCTGATGATTCCTAAGTATTGATATCTCATCCCGATACTTGAACCCCTATAGAACCTTACCTTGAACCCTGATAGTCAGATACTTATCAAAGTGATTCCTCATTGATTGAAACCCCTCTTTCTTATCCTGAAGCTTGACAATTCTGATATATCCTGAGTTAAAGATCATTTCTGCATACCTTAACACCCTTAGTATTCATGAAGCTTATCTTCTTGATGATCCAGCACTTGAACCTTGATGAGAAACCTTTGCTTAAAGCCCAATTTGGCATTACCCTTTTATAATATCCAATAGCCTCACTAAATCCCCTTGTCTAATCTTTGATATATGAAAACCATTCAGTTACTTTAATAGAGTATAGTTTTGTGAATCATGGCCCTGAGATTTAGTACCATATTTCCCGTGTTTCGAGTTGATCTATAATCCCTTGAAAAAAAAACGTTTACTGTAAAAGAGATTTTGTTATAAATCGGCATCAGTTTTTGAAATAAATAAAATGTGGGTTTTCAGTCCCAAAGGGGGATAAATGTTTTCTTTGGATAGTGGATCTGGACTGAGACGCGAGTCCTTTCCATACTTATATTAGGCTTAAACAGTTGCCTAGGGATTCCCATTAATGTTTTAGAACCCAGCGAGGTTCGGGATTACTTCGCGGCTGATCACCGGCTGTAATCCGTAGCGTCATAAAATGATTTTGATTAAGATATGATTTTGAAATTATTTTGATACAAACGGAATGATGCCATCACCCAAAGTTTTATCTCTCGTTATCACTGGTTATGTCTTCCCATTGACATTCTTTAATATATATCTCGATTTATGTTTTGTATCATATTGTTTAGCACTTATTGAGCATTTGGCTCACTCCTTGCTTTACCCTGATATTATAGCTAGCAGCAATGGTTAGATTCAAGCAGACTGCCCGTAAGACCTGTGATGCTGATGCTTATGTTCGAGCTCAGGTAGAATAAGTGATGGTAGTTTGTGTGAGGACTCGGTATTTAAAATCAGTTGTAATAGATGGTAGTGTTGGGCTGTTCCAAACCCTAAACTGTAAGATCTTGGTTTTGGGTATGTTTATTTAATTATTAAATGTTGTAATAGCTATATTTAATCTGCTGTTTAAGTTAGGGTGTGACAGGTTTTGGTATCAGAGCTACGGTTTAGAGTCCCTGGACAGCCCAAATAGGTTAAAGGGTATATGTGTAGGTTATAGATAATATGCGAGAGAGTAGGTTAAGTAAGTTTATTATTAATACGCCTCTTATTGGTTGTCAGCAAAGGGCGCATTCCTCGTCATCCTCTGGTTCGGACGACATTATTGCTTTCACGGTGTATGCTGAGTTGAGGCGCGAGTTCGACATGCTTCAGGGAAAGTACGACTGATTGATAGCCCGACTGAAGAACGTGTACCCGGACAGCCGAAACTACGAAGAAAAGCCCAAGGAGCAGATGACTGCGAGACTTGAGACCTTGGTTCAGTACATCAACACTAAGCTTGAGGAGATGCCAGCGCACCGGGACCGTACCAGCCAGTATGTCATTCAGATGGTGGCGGATAAGCTCCAGAGCATTGTGAAGACGCTTCGAGAGGAAAAGACTACCAAGCCCCGTTCAGATGGAGTGGAGCCTTAGTTCTTTCCATTTACCTTTCATGTTGTTGTACTATCAGACTCCGTAGAATTCCCAGTTGTTTCCGTTATTTCCTTTAAATAAGCCTGTTGATCCTAGAATCAGACTTTGTTCTAATCCCATGTATTGTGACCTTTAAATTTCAATAATCATGCTTTATTGTTCCAATTGCTCTCAACTGTTATTATACGCTTTTTTATGCATCATCATATCTGCTTAATTTGAAACCTGACCTCACATGTAAATAAGAATGCCGTGCGATACCCTCGAATTGTTTTATTATTCATATCTGTTTTGACATAACTCTTATTTCAGGATTATGCCTCCCAAAAAGAAGAACCCAACAACCACATCCACCACAGACCCAAATGTTCTTCGACTACTGGAAACTTTGCAACAGCAAACCAATGCTATAGCCCAACAACAACTAACTCTTCAACACCGAATTGAAAACCACACCAACCACCTGAACCACCAGTACCACCTAGACAAATTGTCACTTTCAAGGCTTTTCAGAATGTGAATTCACCTGCATTTCATGATACCACTGATCCAGTAATAGCTAACACATGGATCAAGGAGATGGAAAGGGCTTTTGAGTTGGTACAGTTAGGAGACGATCAGAAGATGCCGTATGCTACTTACTTCTTGAAGGGTGAAGTCATCTATTGGTGGGAATCAGTAAAAGCTATGGAAGTAACTCAGCAGGTTTCTTGGGAGAGATTTAAGAAGTTATTTTTGGACAAATATTACCCTAAGTACATGCAGAATCAGATGGAGCTTAAATTTTTGGAGCTGAAGTAAGGGAACATGACTGTATTAGAGTATGAGAAGAAGTTCACTGAGTTGTCAAGGTTTGTGACAAAGTATACCAGCACCGAGGAGGAAAAAGCAAAGAAATTTCAGCAAGGATTGGAGCCTTGGATCAGAGATAGAGTGGCTATGTTTGAGCTTGAAACTTATGCGGGAGTAGTTCAGAAAGCTGCTCTGATTGAGAATAATGGGATGCAGTCAAGGAAGGAGAGGGATAACAAGAAGAGGAAGGTTCCATTTTATGGAGAAAAGTCTGAAGCGGGAAGTTCACAAGATCGGAATGTAAAGAGGATCGGATTCCAGAAGGGCGGAAATTTTCAAAAGAAGGGAAATTTGGGTAAAAGGCAAGAATCAAAGGGGAGCAGCCAGGCAAGCCAAGGACAAACTGGAGAAAACAGATTCCAGAGACCCGAATGCAAGCACTGTGGAAGAAGGCACCCCGGAGTGTGTAATAAGTTGAGCATGACATGCTATAGGGGCAATCAGAAGGGACATTTGGAGAATGAGTGCAAGATGCCAAAGCCAGGAGTTACGTGCTACAAGTGTGGGAAAACTGGACACATAGCAAGGGAGTGCAAGGCAACCGGACCAGTCAAAGCTCTGATGAATATGGCAAGTACCAGTGCGAGCGTGCCAGTTGAGGTATTGGCATTACCTCCACCACCTACACCAACCCCGCAAGCAACAGCAAGGATATTTGATCTGAAGATGAAGGATGTTATTCAGAATTCAGAGGTGATAGCAGGTACACTTTTACTCAATAATGTCAAAGCTAAAGTATTGATTGATTCGGGAGCAACAAGATCTTTCATATCAGAATATTTTGTTGATAAGCTTCAATGTGATAAAATGATTATGAGTGAGGTAGTAAATGTGGTAATTGCGAACCAAGAGAAGATTCCTGTGAATCAATTATGTCCGAAGTGTGAGATGGATATTTCGGGGTATAAGTTTTCAGCCGACTTGATACTCTTCAAGTTAGGGGAGTTTGATATAATTTTAGAAATGGATTGGTTAGAAGAGAATAACGCTCAGATTAATTGTAAGACCAAGAAAGGGTATTTAAAGACGAAGAGTGGAGAGAAGGTAGTATTTAAGGGGCAGAGGTAAGAGCAACTATTTCTTACAATTGTTCAGGCTAAGAAGCTACTTAGAAAAGGTTGTGAGTCATTCCTAGCTTATGTAATGGATTCAGAAAAAGGGAGTCCCAGTATAGAAGATATACCTGTAGTTAATGAGTTCCCAGATGTGTTTCCCGACGAACTACCAGGCTTACCACCAGATCGACAAATCGAGTTCGAGATCAACCTTGCTCCAGGCACGGAACCAGTTTCAAAGGCCCCATATAGGATGGCACCAGCAGAAATGAAAGAGTTGGCGAGCCAGCTACAAGAATTGTTGGATAAGGGAGTGATACGACCAAGTACGTCGCCATGGGGAGCACCTGTTCTGTTTGTAAAGAAGAAAGATGGGAGTATGTGATTATGCATAGATTATCGGGAGTTGAATAAGGTAACGATCAAGAACCGCTACCCGCTACCAAGAATAGATGACCTTTTTGATCAGCTGAAAGGAGTAAAGTACTTTTCAAAGATTGACTTGAGATCGGGATACCATCAATTAAAGATCAAAGAAGAAGATATTCCCAAGACAGCATTTAGGACCAGATATGGGCATTATGAATTCCTAGTAATGCCGTTTGGATTGACCAACGCCCCGGCCGTATTTTTGGATTTGATGAATCGAGTATTTAAGAAGTATTTGGAAAAGTTTGTCGTGGTGTTCATTGATGACATCCTTATTTATTCTAAGTCGGAAGAAGAACATAAACAGCACCTTTGGATAGCATTGAAAATACTTCGTCAAGAGAAGTTGTATGCCAAGTTTACCAAATGTGAGTTTTGGTTAAAGGAAGTTCAATTTTTGGGGCATGTCATTGGAAATGAAGGAGTTAAAGTGGATCCGGCAAAGATTGAGGCAGTTATGAGTTGGGAGAGGCCAAAGACTCCTACAGAAGTGCGAATTTTTCTAGGGTTGGCAGGATACTATAGAGGGTTCGTCAAGGATTTTTCGAAAATCGCCACGCCATTGACCAAGTTAACTAGAAAGAATCAAAAGTTTGAATGGAGTGCAGAATGTGAGGATAGCTTTCAAGAGTTGAAATAGAGATTGGTAACAGCTCCGGTGTTAGTACTTCCAGATGATCAAGGAAATTTTGTAATATTCAGCGATGCTTCACATAAGGGTTTGGGCTATGTGTTAATGCAACACAGTAAGGTGATCGCATATGCGTCAAGACAGTTGAAACCGCATGAGTTGAAGTACCCGACGCATGACTTGGAACTAGCCGCCATAGTGTTTGCACATAAGATTTGGAGACATTACCTCTACGGAGAGAAGTGTGAAATCTACACGGATCACAAGAGTTTAAAGTACATTTTCACTCGGAAGGAGCTCAATATGAGGCAAAGGAGATGGCTGGAATTGATCAAGGACTATGACTGTTCGATAAATTACCATCCTGGAAAGGCGAATGTTGTGGCCGATGCTCTTAGTAGGAAGGAGAGACTGAATATAATGACAACATTAAAGAAATTATCTGAAAAAATCAAGAGATTTGAACTGGAACTTTGTGATTATGGAAAAGTTGAAGAAGTTTCTCGCACCATGACTTTTCAGCCAACACTAGTGGAAAAGATAAAGAAATGTCAAGAAGAAGTAATGGAGAAAGAGAAGAATCAGTTATCTGGAGAGGAGATTAATACTCAAAGGGATGAGCAAGGGATACTAAGGTTTTCTTCTAGAATATGGATTCCTCATGTACCTGAATTAAAGAATGAGATCCTACACGAAGCCCACAATTCGAAATTTTCAATCCACCCGGGAAGTACCAAGATGTATCGAGACTTAAAGAAGAACTTTTGGTGGCCAAATATGAAGCGAGACGTGGCAGAATGGGTTGCGAAGTGTTATACTTTTCAGAAAGTGAAGGCAGAACATCAACGACCAAGCGGATTAATTCAGCCCCTAAAGATTCCAGAATGGAAATGGGAAAATATCGCTATGGACTTTATAGTAGGACTACCGCGAACGAAATCCGGGCATGACGCTATATGGGTTATAGTTGACCGTCTTACAAAGTTAGCGCATTTCCTTCCAATTAACGAGAAGTCATCATTAGACAAATTGGTTCATCTGTATGTGCGCGAAATCGTACTAAGGCATGGAGTACCTGTATCAATAGTTTCAGACAGAGATCCCCGATTTAACTCGAGATTTTGGAAGAAATTTTAGGAATGTCTTGGCACGAAGTTGAATATGAGCACGGCGTACCACCCGCTGACTGATGGACAAAGCGAAAGGACAATTCAAACAATCGCAGAAATGTTGCGCAGTTGTGGAATCGATTTTGCAGGAAGTTGGGACGACCACTTGCCGTTGATTGAATTCTCTTACAACAATAGCTATCATTCCAGTATCGGCATGCCACCATACGAAGCTTTGTACGGGCGAAAATGTAGATCACCAACAAGTTGGGATGAAGTAGGAGAAGGAAGGATTCTCAGCTCAGAATTGGTACAACAATTGCATGACTCAGTCAAGTTAATTCAGAAAAGGCTACTTGCTGCTCAAGATAGACAGAGAAAGTATGTGGATCCGGCACTTAAGGATGTTCAATTCCAAACTGGCGAAGCTGTTTTGTTGAAGGTGTCACCTAGAAAAGGGTTGTCTAGATTTGGAAAGAAAGGGAAGTTAGCACCTAGATACATAGGTCCTTTTGAAATTTTGAGTCAAGTAGGGAAGGTGGCCTACGAGTTGGCCTTACCACCTCAGTATCAGCACGTGCATAATGTGTTCCATGTGTTATTGATTAAGAAGTACAATCCTGACGCTAGCCATGTAATAGAATATGAACCAGTAGAAATTCAGGCAGACCTGTCATTTGTGGGGCAACCGGTCAAAATACTCGACTGGCAAGAGAAGAGTCTTAGAAATAAGTCAGTAAAGTTAGTAAAAGTACTTTGGAGGAACCCTAAGGTCGAAGAATCGACTTGGGAGTTAGAGTCTGATATGCGTTCCCGGTATCCTCATCTGTTCTCTTAGATTCTGGGGACAGAATCCCTTAAGGGGGAGAGGATGTTACAACCGGCATTTTCGTGTAATATTAATTATAAATTTGGTGTAACTATAAAGCCGAATGCCAATATATGCAACTATTGTATGCTTGTGTGAATGAGAATTCTGCGTCTTAAATTTTCGTTATGTGGTATATGAATTTTCAAAGCAAAAGTTTATTTATTTCTTTCATTTTTTTATTTATAAAGAATATTTTTAAACCTTGAATAAATATCTTTTTAAAAGTTATTTGTTCACAAAATTCAAAAGTAGTTTTATAAAATTTCTAAAAATCCAAGTTATTTTATAGTATAAATTTTATAATTTTTGAACTTGTATTTTATTTTATAAAAATAAATCTTTATAAATTTTAGTTGTCATATTTAGCAAATTACAAGGAAGCCCTTCCATGCAAACCACACTTTCATTCTTTTCAAGGACAAAGAGGACAATTCCAAACCCACTAACTCATGAACTAGTAGCCAAATTACCTCCTTGACCTTGCATGCAAGTTAGCTTAATTCTAGCTAGAAGGATACCCTTGTCATTTCTCAAACCCACTCACAATATAGTCAAATCAAGACATAAAAACAACTCAAAGAAGTGATCACCACTTCACTTCACCCCACCACTTCACTCGCATCTCCTTCCTCCCCCTCCCTCTCGGCTTTTCCCCCTCTCCCCTCTCGGCAATTCCCAAAAACCGAGCCCACATCCCCTTCTTTCTTTATTTCTCACTCAAACAATCATCCTATTATCAAGTAATCCTACTCCCTACATGTTGTTCTTGTATATCTTAAGAGTTTAGAGTAGAAAAACTTATGTGTTGACCTTGCATGGTGGTGTTTTGTTAAAACTCCAAGTGAATATCCTTGATTCTTGTGAATTCAAGGATTTCACCATGAGTTATAGTAGCAAAGGGTTGAGAATTGCTAGACATGAGTATGCTACACTCATGCAATTTTTGTTTTCACCCTAATCCATTCGGCCATGACTTGATAGGAGCCGATTGAATGGTGTTTTGGTTGTCATGTTCCACTTTGTGTGTTTTTGTGATGATAACATGAAAATCTTACTAAAGTCTTGATAAAACCCTTTGCATGCTAAGTGATCATCTAGATATAGCTTATGCTAGGCTTGCATATCAATTTCATGGTAAAATATATTTAGAAAACATGTTGCTTTGATTGGTAAAACTCGAAGACATGCATGCATGTAAATTTCTCTTGGAATGTTAGAAGATTTTGATCATTTGGAAAGATTTTGTTAGTAAGCTTTAATTTCAGTAGGAATAAGGTATTAATATTGATTAGTGCTTCTTGATGCATGGTAATAATTTGTGTATATCTTTTATAAAAATGCATAACTTGTTGTTTCAAAAACTTGATGATTTGTGAGTTGTGAAATGTGGTTTCTTTTGTTTTGCCATAATTGCACCTTAGGTAAGGATGATCTCCACCAAAATTATTTTGAGTATAAGGGAGTTAGTTCAGTAGATCACCATGTTTAAGTCTTGGTTTGGGTATTGGGTTGTTGGTGGTTGAGTTTGTCAAGTCAAAACCTTGGAGAAAGGAGAGTTATAATTTCTGCAGAAAATCAGTTTAGTACCCTGAGGTTTAGAGTGAGTTTTGACCATATCATTGATGTGCACTTTGAGGCCCAAGCCACCAGAAGTTAGTATTGGGAGTATATAAAAGGTTTTAGGTGTTGGTTAGAGGTTTTCATGTCATTTGGTTAGGTGCACAAGTAGATTAACAAAATCTGTCCAGCAGGGGACAGTTTTGTTGCAACTTAGAAATAGGGAGATTTGACCATGTCATGGGTAGGCCCTCATTAGGCCCTGTTGGGCCTTAGTTAGAGGGAGTGTCATAGAAGTTTTTCCAACCATAGTTCATAGGATATGAGTTAGAACCATGTGTCACAAGTTAATTCAAGTCAGGGCATTTTCTGCCGAGAAAAACAGGGGAACCATGGACTTTTAGCTTAGGCCCAAGCCAGGCCCTTGAGCCACATCAAGTTTGGGAGATGCCCTTAGGTCAGGAGAGTCTTGTGTAAAAGTTTTGAAGGAAAAATTGTAGTTTAAGAGTGTCTAATGCACTCAAGAAACCATAGTTGTCATTCTGAAATTTGCACCAGTGAGCACTTTCACTTATCACATAGTTTTAGAACACTTAGGAGTGAGATTTAGGTTGACCACCATAGTTGTAAGATAGTATAAGGTCAGTAGAGCAAAAGGCACAAGTGAGGGTCAATAGGTTTTGGATAGTTTAGTAAAGGCACATCGAGTTAGGAAGCCAAAATTAGAAGACTTTGTCTAGTTTAGCGACGAAGTGACTTAAGTTGTGAGTCGAGATCATCCAATCCTAGTGTTGCATTATGGTGTATATGGTGTTATTTGGTATTAATATATGATATGTGATTATGTGGCTTTGTGTGTGCAATTATAAATTAAAGGTGAATATAAATTAAGTACATATAGGCCTAAGTGCCATCCGTGTTTAAATTCGGGTTGTAAATAGGTTAAGTTGGTGAGAATATATTATAATGAGGATTATTATTATTTATGTAGGATCTCCAGACGAGGGAAAACTTGCCATAAAGGTCGAGTGAAGCTCCAGTTGCTCCTACCAGTCAGACCAGACCAGCCTTTCTCAAGGCAAGTGATTCAACTTGTCCTTCATATTTACTGCTAATAGTTCATACATTGCTGCAACTATCCTGTGTCATTTGATATATTAAATCAAGCGTATATAATGTTTATCTTTGAATTATATAGTGATGCCATGATAAAAGAAAGGGTAGTTATAACTCTTGGTTGTTTCTCTTGATTAACATGCTGATGATTCCTAAGTATTGATATCTCATCCTGATACTTGAACCCCTATAGAACCTTACCTTGAACCCTGATAGTCAGATACTTATCAAAGTGATTCCTCATTGATTGATACCCCTCTTTCTTATCCTGAAGCTTGACAATTCTGATATATCCTGAGTTAAAGATCATTTCTGCATACCTTAACACCCTTAGTATTCATGAAGCTTATCTTCTTGATGATCCAGCACTTGAACCTTGATGAGAAACCTTTGCTTAAAGCCCAATTTGGCATTACCCTTTTATAATATCCAATAGCCTCACTAAATCCCCTTGTCTAATCTTTGATATATGAAAACCATTCAGTTACTTTAATAGAGTATAGTTTTGTGAATCATGGCCCTGAGATATAGTACCATATTTCCCGTGTTTCGAGTTGATCTATAATCCCTTGATAAAAAAAAGTTTACTTGTAAAAGAGATTTTGTTATAAATCGACATCAGTTTTTGAATAAATAAAATGTGGGTTTTCAGTCCCAAAGGGGGATAAATGTTTTCTTTGAATAGTGGATCTGGACTGAGACGCGAGTCCTTTCCACACTTATATTAGGCTTAAAAAGTTGCCTAGGGATTCCCATTAATGTTTTAGAACCCAGCGAGGTTCGGGATTACTTCGCGGCTGATCACCGGCTGTAATCTGTAGTGTCATAAAATGATTTTGATTAAGATATGATTTTGAAATTGTTTTGATACAAACAGAATGATGCCATCACCCAAAGTTTTATCTCTCATTATCACTGGTTATGTCTTCCCATTGACATTATTTGATATATATCTCGATTTATGTTTTGTATCATATTGTTTAGCACTTGTTGAGCATTTGGCTCACTCCTTGTTTTACCCTGATATTACAGCTAGCAGCTATGGTTAGATTCAAGCAGACTGCCCGTAAGACCTGTGATGCTGATGCTTATGTTCGAGCTCAGATAGGATAAGTGATAGTAGTTTGTGTGAGGACTCGGTATTTAAAATCAGTTGTAATAGATGGTAGTGTTGGGCTGTTCCAAACCCTAAACTGTAAGATCTTGGTTTTGGGTATGTTTATTTAATTATTAAATGTTGTAATAGCTATATTTAATCTGCTGTTTAAGTTGGGGGCGTGACAGGAACTATACTTGTACTGCAGAAGCATTTAAGGATGAGCTGTGTGTGAAGTGAATCTGTTAGAAGAACTGAATTTTTTAATGCAAATAAGATCTGTTACATTTATTTCTCAAGAAATTATGTTATTAATGAGATGCAACCAAAGGAATGTCATGCACATTAAACACATAACAGAGCATATACAATCAGTTTTCATTTAATTCACATAGCATTCAAGGAAATAAAACACTCAGATCATTTTCAACAGATATTACATTTTAAATGCAATAAGTTATAAAAAGTCACCTAATTGTTCTAAGTGGCCATTAATCACAGCAGTGATCCAGATACAGGGATGCTCAAGGCTCCCCTGCCAGGTCTTACTGTGAGGGCTGGTGTGTGAGTGTATTAATTTTTTTTTTATTACACAAACCAATCTACAATATACCTTATCTAATTTCTTATAACTGCTTAAGCACAAACAAACACAGAATAGTAAACAGGGTTGCACTATAAGTCCACATATTATATATATTCAATCAACCATGATGCACAAACTCAGTACACAAGATATTTCTTATCCAGATTCAATGTATTCAGCTTAAGACTACAATCAGGACATTTTGTACATTCATTTGATCATACAATTAAGGAGACTTAACCTTTCAATAATCTTAGAGATGGAATACTATTAACTAGTATGATCTCAGATAATTATAATTTAGCATGTAAGTAGCAATAAACAAATAGTCCAAACAACACAGAGTTTTTGATGATATTGCATTTATTTTATCACAGGATTTCATAGCACTTAGAAATGACTGAATGAACACAGATTTACACAGTAGAAAATAGCTCATAGAGGTGATAGCTAAACTGATTTGACAGACATGATATATCTTTATTGAACAGCTCATATTTTGCAAGTAATCAGATTAGTAGCATAAATACAAGTTTATCACACATCCATACTCTGGATTATTTAGACAAGTTACATTTTACAGAGTTATTGACACATAATTATTCATACATTTAGAATAGAGAAGCATGACAGAGTCTTTACACATAAACTTCATTCAAGATTTATAACTCAGATTTTTCCAAAGTTTACCTTAAACTGTATAAAATTCTTTTACTCTATTAAAACAGTTAATCCGTAATAAGTTTAATTAAACCAACAGATTATGATTTAGTATAGGTTTAACAACAACTTTTCAACAGGTTACCAAACACAGACTTCACAAAAATATAAATAAAATGAGGCTCTGATTGATTAACCATCATATCTAAATAGCTTCTCAGCGCTTAAAAACTGGAGTTCAGACAAGTCATTTTAGCAATTCTCCGTTTGTTAAGCAAATCAAATCTCATAGTTAAAAATCTAGTTATATATTTATAAGTACACACCATCAGTTAGAACAAGGTACCAATATATATAAACAAACCAAGAATTTGACTGTCAAGCATACAATATTCATCAATCTTATTTCAATTAACCATAGCAACAAAAATATAGTCGAATTCAAATCAATTGAGTTTTTAATACACTTATCAATTCCAATTTGACCATTAACATTAATATAAATCAAAGCATCAATCATAATTCTTATCCAGGGTTCATGTTATAAAGACAAGCAAAATTGAGTTATTAAATCAATTCAACACAGATTTTCAAAGACTTAAACAATATATATTAATGGAATTTAAAGAGAAGGTTTTCAAACTGAACTTATAAACAGTCACAAATTCCATATCAACCATATGATTTTGCAATATTCCGAAACTTAATACTTTTAATTCGAGCAAACACAGAATAATATCAAATCACACTGGCATCAAACACATCACAGATTATTCATATCAAACATTAGATACGATTTAATCAACTTACGTTCGACTCAATTTCAGTCGAATGACTTCAACCACATATTCAATAAATTGAGACTGAGATAACCATGAAAACCTCACCTGAGCCTACAGTCTGGCCTGACTAGTAGGACTTACCTGGTTGACTCAGTCGCATATGGAGTCAACTTCTGATTCATCCATTTTTCCTCACATGCAGCCGTTATATCGCAATAACCAGTCTTCTCCTGTCACACAACTTGAAATCGAGTTAGGTTTTTGCTGAATCAATTACTCAAATCAAAAATAATTAAGTGTATATATATAAACTGTCCGATTTGATGATTCTCGTTCGATTTAAGTATAAATCGTCGATTTTTATCATCGGAAATCGATTTGATTTCACCAACCAATCCACGATTTATTAATCGTATACTCTTAACTACGATTATTATATTATAAGTATAGTATCTGATGAGTTTCATCAAGAATTGAGATTGAAGAACGAAGAAACTGAATTAGGGTTCTTCGGATGAGAGGCGGAGAGAAGAGGCGAAAGAGAGAGACTCAGAGATTAGGGTTAGACAAGAGCGTGCACTGTTCTAGCAGTGTACATTTTTATATTTTAGAAAATGAACGCACACGATTTGTTAGGGTAAAATATGGATGGTTGGGATTTAAAAATGCAATCAGCATTTGGGCTTAAATAAAAATTGGGCTTAAAACCAAATTGGGTTGGATTTAAATAAAAAATATATGGGCATGGTTAATTTTTAATTTTGGGCAGGATAATTAAGAGATAATTGTAAATATATCTGGATTATATTTATCCTTTAAATTTTTTGATAATCTTTAAATATATAAATATTAAAGAGAGATAAATATATATATGTACTTAAATAACATATATTTATAGAATCAATTAGATCATATATTTAAGACCAAAATAGATATATATATATATATATAATTAACTAGATAATAATTATTAGTAAGTATAAGAAAGACTTCTAAATATTTATAAATCTCATGGAATAATAAATATTCACTCGAATAAGTTTATTTTCCCGGTTAATCTGGGCTATTTAAGTTATCTTAACCCGATCAATAAATTTCTTTATTGACAAATCTGAGTTTCATATAAACTTAATAACTTGATCGAGAGAATATCCTTATCGTTGAGACTTTTTTATAATTCTCAACTGTTCTTTATATAAACCATTATTTCATATTCCAACATTCCTAAATCCAAGCGGAGTTTAGTGAATCTCTCGGAATTTAATGGTTTTCTGAATATATCAGCGAGATTGATCTCTATATCAATATGAGTCATTTTTATATCGCCATTATTGACATGATCAGGTAAAAAATGATGTCTCACATCTATATGTTTAGATCTAGAGTGTAATACGGGACTCTTGCTAAGATCAATAGCACTCGTATTATCACATAAGATTGAGATCACATCAAATTATATATTATAGTCAGCTAGTGTTTGCTTCATCCACAGTATTTGAGCACAACACTTTGCAGCTGCTATATACTCAGCCTCGATTGTTGAGATGAATACGAAATTTTATTTCTTCGAAAACCACGAGACTAAACATCCACCGAGAAACTGACAAGTACTACTAGTACTTTTTCTGTCGACTAAATGCCCGACATAGTCTGAATCAGAAAAACATACTAAGTCAAATGGTATCCCTTTTGGATACCAAAGACCAACATCAGTGGTTCCTTTAAGATATCTCAATATCCTTTTTACCGCGGATATATGAGATTCTTTAGGTGCTACTTGAAACCTAGCACACTTACAAACACTATATTGAATATCGGGACGACTTTCAGTTATATAGAGCAAGATACCGATCATTCCTCGATATTTCTTTGTGTCTACGGGAATTCCTTTTGGATCTTCCGTTAATTTATCGGATGTAGACATTGGAGTAGAGATGGGTTTGGCATTATCCATTTCGAACTTTTTCAACATCTCTTTACAATACTTGGATTGAGAGATATGGATGCCTTTATCAAATTGTCTTATTTGCAATCCTAAAAAGAAGTTTAATTCTCTCATTATACTCATCTCGAATTCTTTACTCATGTTATCAGAGAATTCTTTACATAGTGCATCATTTGTTGACCCAAAAATGATGTCATCTACGTATATTTGTACGAGCAATATATCATCTTTTTCTTGCCTCGTAAATAAGGTTTTATCAGCTGTTCCCATCTTAAATTTATTGTCTAGTAGGAACCTGCTCAACCTTTCGTACCATGCTCTTGGGGCTTGTTTTAAGCCATATAGAGCTTTATATAGTTTATAGACATAATCGGGATGTGTTGCATCTTCAAACCTGGGAGGTTGTTTCACATATACTTCCTCTTCCAAAATCCCGTTCAAGAATGCAGATTTCACATCCATTTGATAGACTTTGAAATTTTTATGACAAGCATAAGCCAATAGCATTCGAATTGATTCAATTCTTGCTACAAGTGCATATGTTTCATCAAAGTCTATACCTTTCATTTGGGTATATCCTTGTGCAACTAACCTTGCTTTATTTCGAACTACCATTCCATTCTCGTCTAATTTATTTCGAACTACCATTCCATTCTCGTCTAATTTATTTCGAAATACCCATTTTGTTCCAATAATGGAAGTATCATGAGGCTTAGGGACAAGTTCCCATACTTTACTACGAGTAAATTGGAGCAATTCATCTTGCATAGCAGAAATCCAATCCTCGTCTAATAAAGCCTCTTTTGCGGTCTTAGGTTCTATTTTAGATAGAAAACTAAGATGATTCATAACGTTTTGAACTTGTGACCGCGTTTGAACTCCCTTCCTTAAGTCTCAAAGTACATTATCTAATGGATGAATTTTTATAGTGGGAATTGCTTGAGGAAGTTCATCTTCCTTTTCGTTCAATTCTAATGGATTTTTATGTACGGGAGTCCCGAGATCCATATTTTTGAATTGTCGAATAACCTTTTCAATATCATCTTGTTCAACATTCTCTTGATCAACAAGATCTTTATATTTCACCGGTGGTTTACTTTCATCAAAAGCGACATTCATAGATTCTTCCACCACAAGCGATTTGAGGTTAAACACTCGATAAGCTTTACTATTGTTCGAGTATCCAAGAAATATACCTTCGTTTGATTTAGGATCAAACTTAGTAAGGTACTCTTTTGAATTTAATATGAAGCACTTGCTTCCGAATACTCGAAAGTAGCTTAGTTTCGGAGTTTTGCCAAAATATAACTCGTAAGGAGTCTTTTGTTTTATAGGTCGTACCAAAACCCGATTAAGAATATGGCAAGCGGTTGACATAGCCTCGGCCCAAAAATATTTAGGTCGATGATATTCATTTAGCATTGTGCTAGCCATTTCTTGGAGTGTTCTATTTTTCCGTTCAACTACTCCGTTGGATTGAGGAGTGTATGGAGCGGAAAAATTATGTGTGATGCCATGTTCATCACAAAAGTTGGTGAAACTTGAATTCACAAATTCTTTACCATGATCAGTCCTTATATAGACTATGGTTTTATTTTTTTAATTTTGATTCCTTTTACATAAGGATGAGAAGGACTCAAAAGCATCACTTTTGGCTTTGAGAAATTCAGTCCATGTGAATCGTGAATAATCATCCACAACTACCAACATATATGAGCAAACTCCGAGACTTTATATTGGAACCGGACCAATAAGATCCATATGTAGTAGCTCGAGAGGTCTCGAGGTAGATACCATAAACTTTGCTTTGTGAGAAGCTCGAATTTGTTTACCAACTTCGCAAGCTTCACAAGTATGATCTTTATGATAGTTTAGTTTTGGTATACCTCGGACATGGTCTTTAGTTGATATATTCTTAATCAACTTCATGTTGGCATGTCCTAATCTTCGCTGCCATAGCCATGGATCATCATTTATAGTGATTAGGCATATGTTTACTTGCTTTCTCATGTCACATGTATACACATTTTTATTTCCAGAGCAAGTGAGAACCAACTTTCCAAATTTATCTAATATAGAACAATGAGTAGTGTAGAAAATTACCTTGTAGTCATTGTCGCATAGTTGACTAATGGAGAGAAGATTGTACCTTAACCCATTGACCAATTGAACGTCGGAAATTTTAACTTTCCCATTTCCGATATCTCCGATGTCGACAATGTTTCCTTTACTACTATCACCAAATGTTACGCTCCCCGCGGTAACCTTTATAATGTTATTCAAGAGTGACTTATTACCGGTCATATGTCTTGAACATCCACTATCAAGGTACCATATGTCTTTTTTTGCGGCAAGACAGACCTACATACATGATTAGTTAAATTTATAGGTACCCCTTTTTCTTGAGGGTCCTGGGGTTAGTACATCATATATAACATTTGATTTATGAAAGAATCTAGGAATGGTATAATTATCATTAGGCATGTAAGTATTTCTAGATGCATAAGGCCTAGTTTGAGGTAGATAATACCTAGAGCTATCATGAAATCTTGATGGAGCATGATAAACATTATATCTATTATTAGCATGGTAATTAGCATAAGCATTTCTACTAAGAGGTTGTTGCCTTCTAAATACATTACCATTTACATGATATTGTGTGTTTCTATTTTGAAACATAGTTGGTTGATGAGACCATTGTTGCCTTGTATTTTTATATTCCATATTTTTGTGAGGCACACGTTTATCATCTTTCTTGTATGATTCCTTGTGAATCCATACATGCTTCCCCTTAACTTCACCATTTTTGAATTTGCAATATGGAATGGTATGTCCCATTTTATTGCAATAAGAACATTTATAAGATGGTGATTCAGGTGAAGTCTTTATTGGTGATACAAATCTCCGAGTATTTTCTTTAGGAGGAGAATTCTTATTATATCCCAAACCTTCATGATTATATGAGGTTTTTGTATGCACCATTTGATCCAACATCTTATTGCCTTTTGTAAATCTTTGAATGACTTTTTTAAGATTTTCATTTTCTTTCTTTAAGGCATCAATCTTGTTGTTAAGGATTCTTTCTTGATCCTTAACTTGAGCTATGAGTTTATAATTTTCTTCTTTTAACCTTAGAGCTTCATTTTTAAGCTCATTGGTTTCTAATAGCTCTTTTTCTTTATCAAGATTGTTTTTATAAGATGTTTCTATATCTTGAACATTTGATTCATTTAGAATCTTTAAGTTCAATAGATCAACATAAAGTTTACAAATATTATCATTCAATTGTATCTTTTCACGTTCCATCTCTTCGTCTTTGAGAATTAATGATATATTCTCCGTTTCAAGATTGAGTATGTTTTCTTGAAGTTTATTTATCTCAATCTTGATGATATGGTTTTGATCTTTTAGAGATGTAATCTCATTCTCATCTTGGACTTTTGAGTCCATCATCCGAGTATATTCTTTATTTTGAGTATGATGAATTTCCTCAATTTTCATCTTCTCGGACCATAACAAATGCAACCTTTGTTCCGAATCTTTATATTTATTCTTATAATTTACTACAAGTTCAATTAAATCATGCTTATTCATATCTACGAGAGATAAATTAGATTCATCTAATAAAGATTTAATTGAGATATAGTTAGATGTTACCTCTTGATTTGAAGAGGAGATTTCCGTTGAGGTGGTTTCATCTCGGAGAGCCATCAAGCATAGATTGACCACTTCTTCACTAGCTTCCGGAGCTTCTTCATCTTCACTTAGATCCCAACCATTTTCGGCCACGAGACTTCGTCCCTTTGAAAGTTTAGGACATTCTTTTTTATAATGACCGTGTTGTTTACACTCGAAACACACATCTTGTGTTTCCTCCGGAGATGATTCTTTGGGTTTTGAAGGAGTGTAAACCGGATGGTTTGTAGAGGCATTGGCATTGCTATAGGTATTTATATTTTGATTGCCTTTGCCTTTATTGTAGCTCGTTGACGGATAATTACTGTTATTATTGGAAGAATAATTTTGAGAGTAATTTGGCCTTCCATTTGTGTTAAAAACTCTTTGTTGATTATTTGATTTTAGGAAGCCCTTTCCGTATCTTTGAGCTTTGCTTTGAAGCACACGCCGAAGTTGTCTCGTGAGTAGAGCAATTTCACTTTCATCGAGATTTTGGAGTTCCTCATTTAACTCTTTGTCGTTTTCATCTTCATCAATTAATATGGCCTTTAGAGCCATATTTTTCTTTTTATCCTCCATCTTTGGAGCAACCTTTTCCGGAACATTATCTTCTTCGTAAGCACGAAGATTTCCGAATAGGTTATCAATCTTATACTCATTTAAGTTGTGCATCTCTTTTATAGTAGTGACTTTAACCTTCCAACTAGGAGGTAGAGATTTGAGCACTCTTCTATTATTTTCATTTTGAGTATAATTCTTTCCAAGTTGAGATAACTCATCGATTATACGAGTAAATCTTGTTTCCATATCAATGATATTTTCTCCTTCTTGAGTTTAAAGTTCTCATATTATTGGATCAATGTATCCATCCGAGAATCTTTTATATCAGTGATGTAACACCCCCAAATCTGGGGTCGGGGATTCGGGTTGTCACGAGTTCCATTTCCCTTAATAATACTTAACCTTAACAATCAACCAACTGCTGCGTACTGTGACCCCACAATATACACACACACACCACAAGTTATAGTCTCAGTGTTACGACCGGCATTTTATGTAATATTATTTGTGAATTTGGTATAATATTAAGTCAAATGAAAATATATTCAATGATTGTACGTTTGTGTGAGTGAAAATTTCTGCATTATAAATTTGCTTTGGGTAGTATATGATTTTTCAAAGCAAGAGTTTATTTAATTTCTTTATTTTTGATTTATAAGGAATATTCTAAGCTTTGGAAAAATCTTCTTTTAAAAGGCATTTTGTTCACAAATTTTGAAAATGATTTTATGAAGTCTCTAAAAATACAAGTTAATTTATGGTATAAATTTTATAATTTTTGAACTTGTATTTTATTTTATAAAAATAAATCATTATAAATTTTAGTTGTCATATTTATCAAATTACATGAATAACCTTGCATGCAAACTCTCTTCTATTTAATCAAAGGGCAAAGAAGACATTCTCAACCCCACTAACTCACATTTTGCTAACCAATTTACCCATTTACCCTTGCATGCAAATCTACCTAACTATATTGGAGGGTTACTCTTGTAAAATCTCAAACCCACTCACATTATAGTCAAATCAATGCATAAAAACAAGTCCAAGAAGTGATCATCACCTCACTTCACCCCACCACTTCACTCTCTTCTCCCTCCCTCCTCCCTCACCTCTCGGTTTTTCCCCTCCCCTCTCGGCAACCACCAAAACCGAGCCCCATCCCCTTCTTTCTTCAACTCTCACTCAAACAATCATCTTATATCCAAGATCTCGAGACGAGGGAAAACTTGCCATAAAAGTCGAGTGAAGCTCCAGTTGTTGCTCCTACCAGTCAGACCAGACCAGTCTATCTCAAGGCAAGTGATTCAACTTGACCTTCGTATTTACTGTAAACAGTTCATATATATATCGATGCAATTATCCTGAGTCATTTTGATATATTTAAATCAAGCGTATCTTTTGTTTATCTTTGAGTTACATAGAGATGCCATGAACCCTCGAGTACGTACTGCAAGTAGTTCAAAAGTCTTTCATGATAGTTTAATGCCATGATAAAATAGAGATCTGTTATAATACTTTATTGATCCTTTTGATTATCATGCTATTGATCCCTGAGAAATCTTGATATTGCACCCTGATGCTTTGATTCAACTCTTGAAATAACCTCGATAGAAACTTTATCTTGATACCTAAAAGCCAATCATTTCTTAAATTCATTCATGATTGTTTGATAACCCTATCCTTACCCTAAAGCTTGATACCCTGTTATATCTTGAGCTGATGATCACTTTCTTTATATTTTAACACCTCTATCCTATTGGAACCAGTGATGCTTATCTTCTTGATGTTCTAATACCTATACCTTGTCTACAACCATTGCTTTAAGCCTAGTTTGGCATTACTCTTTCATATTATCCAATAGCCTTGCTCAATTTCCTTGTCAAAGTTCTTGTTTATGGAAACCTCTCAATTACCCTAATATAGTAAAGTCTAGTGGATCATGGCCCTGAGATTTAGTGTCATATTTCCAGTGTTTCAAGTTGATCTATAATCCCTTGATAAAAATGATTACAGTCGAAAGAGATTTTGTCATAAATCGGCATCAGTTTTTAATGATTAAAATGTGGATTTTTCAGTCCCAAAGGGGGATAAATGTTTTCTTTGAATGGTGGATCTGGACTGAGACGCGAGTCCTTTCCACACTTATATTAGGCTTAAAAGTTGCCTAGGGATTCCCAATAATGTTTTAGAACCCAGCGAGGTTCGGGATTACTTCGCAGCTGATCACCGGCTGTAATCCGTAGCGTCATAAAATGATTTTGATTAAGAATGATTTTAAAATTGTTTTGATGCAAGCATAATGATGCCAACTCACATAAGTTTTATCTCTCGTTATCATTGATTATGTCTTTCCATTGTCATTCCTAAAGGTATATCTCGATTTATGTTTTGCGTTGTACTGTTAGCACTTGTTGAGCTTTTGGCTCACTTCTTGCTTACCCTGATATTACAGCTAGCAGCTATGGTTAGATTCAAGCAGACTGCCCGTAAGACCTGTGATGCTGATGCTTATGTTCGAGCTCAGGTAGAATAAGTAATAATAGCTGTGAGGATTCGGTATTTGTAATCAGATGTAATAGCTGGTAGTGATGGGCTGTTCCAAACCCTAAACTGTAAGATCTTGGATTGGTTGTGTATCCTTCATTAAAATGATGTAATAGCTATATTTATTTCGCTATTTAAGTTGGGGGTGTGACAGGTTTTGGTATCAGAGCTACGGTTTAGAGTCCCTGGTCAGCCCAAATAGGTTATAGGATTTGTGTGTAGGTTATAGATATTATGCGAGAGAGTAGGTTAAGTAAATTATTATTAATACTCCTCTTATTGGTTGTCAGCAAAGGGCGCATTCCTCGTCATCCTTTGGGTCGGACGACACTATTGCTTTCTCCGTGTATGCTGAGTTGAGGCGCAAGTTCGACATGCTTCAGGGCAAGTACGACCGACTGATAGACCGACTGAAGAACGTGTATCCGGACAGCCGAAACTACGAAGGGAAGCCCAAGGAACAGATGATTGCGAGACTTGAGACCTTGGTTCAGTACGTCAACACTAAGCTTGAGGAGATGCCAGCACACCGGGACCGTACCAGCCAGTATTGAAAGGCATATGTCATAGCCTACTCGTTTATTCGAGTATTTAACTCAACTCAAATAAGAATGTAATAAGTAAATAGTGGATCTATCATCAGAGAGATCTCACAAAGTAACATCTGTCAAAGAATAAAGAAACATTGTTCATCTGCAGACTTGAAGATTCACTGGAAGAAGTTCAAGAATTTGATCATGCCTCAGTGATATAAATCAAGATCGTGGATTTAATCAAGTGACAGAGATCTCGTCAGGGTATTATTTATTACAAGGATTCAATCAGAACAACAAAGTCAAGACATGAAGAAACGTCACGAAAGTTAGTCACTCATGAACCAGACAGTACATCGAGTGTCAGCATTGAAGTGGCGGAATTGATTCATAAGTCTCAGTGACTTTCAGAAGATTGTCAGAAGAATGGATGCTGCTCAGGGTTAGTATTAATTCTCTATTAATTAATTAAGTCATATAATTTAATTATGAAAATAAATTATATCTGCAAAGATTAATTTATTTGATTAATTAAATTAATTGATTAATTAATTCCGAATTAATATTAAGGTTTTTCAGAATTTTAATTGGTTAAAATCTGTTTTAATTCTAAAAAGACAACTGATTGTACTAGTATGACAATCGGTATGACAATTGATAGTCATACCGAATGTCATGCTAATTCAGTTGATTGTCTTGATAGAATTATTATTTAGATTAAAATCACTTATTAATTCAGTAAAACAATTTCATTTGAACTAATATGACAATCAGTATGACAATCAATAGTCATACCGAAAGTCTTGCTAGTTCATTTTAATTGTCTTGCTAGCTCTAAAAGATTGTCACACCGAAAGTCTTATTGGACAAAGGATTGTCACACCAGTTCATTAATCTCGGCTGTGTTGATTAAAAGAAGCAGAAGACCAATTCATTCAAGAGCAAAAAAAAAAAGAGAAGCCAAGAACAAACAGAGAAAAAGCAGCCAAATATTTCATCTTATCTGCTAATTCAAGATCACAATTTCTAGCTTGTAAAGTTAAATCCAATCAACTAGAAATCACTCTCTTGTTCTTGTGTAACAATCTAGCGGATCAAAATCCCTAGAACTTAATCTCAAATCGCATTTAGCATTTGATCTTTTAATTACAAAAATAGAAAAAGTTCATGTCGAATTTATTCTAGATTTGTAATAATTGATTTGAGATTAATCCCTTGTAACCGATACCGTAGTTGTAACACCTTTCAAGTTTAATAAAAGTTTTATTTAACTTGAATTTTGTTTCATAATTTTATTCCGCATTTTATTCGACTAAACGGTATTGTTTGCATTCAACCCCCCCCCCTTCTACAAACAAATTGGGACCTAACAATTGGTATCAGAGCCTTCTGATTAACGTACAAATCTAGATCCTAGACTTTTGTGTTTCTTTCACTTCTTGAATTTTTTATTCACTCAAAAAATTCATAATGACTACACAAAAAGTTGGAACCGTTAAAATTCCACTTTTCGATAAAGAAAATTATGTTATGTGGAAGAAGAAGATGCTACTGTTTTTACAGGTTGCTAATCCCAAATATTTGCAAGTGTTGAAGAAGGGTCCAAAAATTCCTATGGTTATGGAACCAGAGGTAATAGAAAATGATGTGGTGATCACCAAAGCGAGAACTTATGTGAAGGATCCTGAGGACTTCTCTCCTGCTGAAATAGAAGAAGCTTCCCTGGATGCTAGCCTTCAATTAATCTTAGTAGATTCCCTTAATCCCCTGATGAATAGACATGTGATGAATTGTAAAGATTTCAAACATATCTGGGAAACTATTGAGATTATTAATGAAGGCACAGAGGAAGTTAGGGAGAACAAACTAGAAATCCTAACCTCTGAATATGAATATTTCAAATCAAATCCAGGAGAAGGAATCACTGAAGTGTTTGAGAGGTACAATGCATTGATCAACAACCTGAATATTAATGGTAAATACTATTCCATCAGGGAGGTCAACAAAAAGTTCCTTTTAACACTGCCAACTCATCTCGAACATAGAATCACTGCCATAAGAGAAGCAAGAGATCTGAGTGAGATTTCTTTGGAAAGGCTCTATGGTGTGTTAAAGACTTATGAGCTGGAGCAGATTCAGCAGAAGGAAGTTTACGGGAAAGGAAGAGTGGTCAGCACGTCTACTGCTCTAGTAGCTGATGAACAACAACAACAACCACAATATCAACAACAATCTCAACAGTCAGATAGAATGGTACAGTCTTCCAAGGTTGAAGATAATGTGATAGTAGCAGAATTTGATTCTCCTACTACAAATCAATTAGGAGATGATTATTATTCCTTGGAAGAACTGGAGCAATTGGAGGATGAGTCAATGGCCCTGATTGTCAAGAGATTCTCAAATGTCAGATTCAAAAGGAATCCCAAGTTCAAGTACAAGTCCAACTACAACAGATTCCAGAAAGGTGGATCTTCATCCTCTAACACCAGCAGTGGTGGGTATAAAACAGGGATGGTTGATCGAAGCACCATTCGATGCTTCAACTGTAATGAGTTGGGACACTTTGCCACAGAATGCAGGAAGCCAAAACAAGCTAGGAAGAACTCTTACGATTCTAATCAGAAGAGTAAATCTGAAAGGGCGTACCTGGCAAAGGGAAGAAGCTGGGATGATACTGACAGTGAAGATGAAGAAGTTGGGAATCTTGCTCTCATGGCTAGTAATGCAAGTACCTCATCGTCAAGAAAAGAGGGCATTAAACAGGTACAACCGGTAGTGTGGATTCTTGACAGCGGATCGTCAAGACATATGACCGGAGATAGAGCCCTGCTATCAAATGTGGTTGAGAAAGCTGGCCCAGTGGTTACCTTTGGAGATAACAGCAAAGGTTTAACGGAGGGATATGGCTGTTTGCAAGCTGGAAATGTTATCATTGAAAATGTATATGTTGTGCAAGGACTTGAACACAATCTGCTTAGCATTAGTCAGTTCTGTGACAACGGCTACAATGTTTTATTCGACAAGCTGAAGTGTCAGATTCTGCGCAAGAAAAGTGAAAAACCCTCCTTAATGGGAATCCGGAAAGGAAATCTGTTCGTAGCTGACATGAACTCTGGAAGCAATCTTGAAGTCAATTGTTTCTATGCAAAGGCATCGTCAGATGAGAGTTGGCTATGGCACAAGAGACTTTCCCATCTCAATTTCAAAACAATGAATTCTCTTGTCAAAAGAGAATTGGTAAGAGGTCTGCCTCAGCTGGAATTCTCTCCAGAAGGACTATGTGAGGCTTGCCAGAAAGGAAAGTCAAAGAAAGCAAGTCACAAAGGCACTGACACATCTTCCATAACTGGTGTTCTGCAATTATTGCACATGGATTTATTTGGTCCAGTTAATATCCTTTCTATGTCAAAGAAGTGTTACTGTCTTGTGATAGTTGATGACTATTCCAAGTATACGTGGGTTTTATTTCTTAACTCTAAGGATGAAACACCACAAGTTGTGATTGATCATATCAAGATGATTGAGTTAGATTCTAACGTCCCTGTTAGAGCAATAAGGTCAGATAATGGGACAGAATTCAAGAATACACTTCTCAATGGATTCTGTACAGACAAAGGGATTACCAGACAATTTTCAGCTCCTAGAACCCCTCAGCAAAATGGAGTGGTAGAAAGGAAGAATCGTACATTGATTGAAGCTGCAAGAACGATGTTAAATGAATCAGGTCTTCCAATGTACTTTTGGGCTGAAGCTGTCAATACTGCATGTTATACTCAGAATCGAACTCTAATCAACAAAGACTTCATGAAAACTCCTTATGAGATTTTGAATGAACAGAAACCTTCTATCAAATACTTTCATGTATTTGGTGCCAGATGCTTCGTGCTCAAGGATGGAGATGATCGTCGTGGTAAGTTCGAGGCAAAGGCATATGAGGGTATTTTTGTTGGATATGGAAGAAGATCATATAGAGTGTATATCATTGATCAACACAAAATAACTGAAAGTTTCAATGTTACATTTGATGACACTAAACTCCCTAGTATCCAAACTGAAGATCCTTCTGAGAAACTGAAGTTTGATGATACGTCAGATTCAGAATCAGAACATGGTCAAGAACCTGAGGTTGTTGCTGGTGAAGAACCTGTTAATCCTGATGATACTCAAGGTAATAGTGATGGAAACTTTGGCAACAATGGAGATACCACTGCTACTGACGGAGAATCTTCAAGTCAACATGGCAACAACTCAGGGGGAGATGCTGAAGGATCATCTAGTAGGACACAACATCACAATGAATTTCAAGGCGAATCATCAAGATCAAATCTTCCAAGACAGATTGTCTGGAATAAAGCTCACCCTTTTGAGTTGATTATTGGTGATCCAGATGTTGGAGTCAGAACTAGACGTGCTACTCAAAATGAGTGTCTGTTCTCAGGATTTCTTTCTGAGATGGAACCTAAGAAAATTGAAGAAGCACTGTCTGATCCAGATTGGGTGATTGCTATGCAAGATGAACTCAATCAGTTTGAAAGTCAACAAGTCTGGAAACTGGTACCTAGGCCTGTACACAAGAAAGCTGTTGGTACTAGGTGGGTATTCAGGAATAAACTAGATGAAGATGGTGTGGTTACAAGAAACAAGGCAAGACTGGTAGCTAAAGGGTATTCTCAAGCTGAAGGTATTGATTATGATGAAACCTATGCTCCAGTGGCTAGACTTGAGGCCATCAGGATATTTCTGGCATTCGCAGCATTTTCAAACTTTAAAGTTTATCAAATGGATGTCAAGAGCGCCTTTCTGAATGGAAAGCTGGATGAAGAGGTATATGTAGAGCAACCTCCTGGTTTTGAAGATCCAGATCATTTGGATTTTGTCTTCTTTCTTTTCAAGGCTATCTATGGGCTAAAACAGTCTCCAAGAAAATGGTATGACACTCTCTCTGAATTTCTTATTGAAAATAGCTTTATTAGAGGTGTCATAGACAAAACTCTCTTTTCTAAAAAACATAAGAATGATACTATATTAGTCCAAGTCTATGTGGATGATATAATATTTGGGTCTACTAATGATAATCTCTGTAAGAGATTTGCTAAGTTAATGCACAGCAAGTTTGAAATGAGCATGATGGGAGAGCTGAAGTTCTTTCTTGGATTACAAGTAAATCAAAGGTTAGATGGAACATTTATTTGTCAATCCAAGTATCTCAAGGAACTCCTCAAAAAGTACAATCTAGAGGATTCTGCATCAGCAAGGACTCCATCAACTACAGCTGTCAAGCTTGGACCATGTAAAAACTCCATTAAGGTAGATGTCACAAGCTACAGAGGTATGATTGGCTCGTTACTCTATCTTACTGCAAGTAGACCAGATATTATGTATGCTACATGTTTATGTGCAAGGTTCCAAGCGGATCCTAGAGATATTCATCTCGTTGCTGTTAAACGAATCTTAAGATATCTTAAGGGAACACCAAATCTAGGTATTTGGTACCCTAAAGAATCTGGTTTTAACCTTGTCGGATATACAGATTCAGATTATGCAGGAAGTGTTGTTGATAGGAAAAGCACCTCAGGAAGTTGTCAATTCCTAGGAAGCAGGCTAGTCTCATGGTATAGCAAGAAACAGCAAACAGTTTCCAACTCAACGGCCGAGGCTGAATATATTGCTGCTGGAAGCTGCTGTGCTCAGATCTTGTGGATTAGGAACCAACTACGAGACTATGGCTCTGTATTGAACAAGATTCCTATTTTATGTGACAACACAAGTGCAATAGCCATCACCAACAACCCTGTGCAGCACTCGAGGACAAAGCACATTGACATCAGGTATCATTTTA
Organism: Apium graveolens; assembly: GCF_009905375.1. NCBI lineage: Eukaryota > Viridiplantae > Streptophyta > Magnoliopsida > Apiales > Apiaceae > Apium > Apium graveolens. The sequence goes on from NC_133656.1 coordinate 117,634,017, forward strand.
TTAGAGAGCACGTCATGAATGGTACTGTTGAACTATTTTTTGTTCCAACAGAAGAACAAATAGCAGATATTTTCACTAAACCACTTGACGAATCCACATTTACCAGATTAGTTGGTAAATTGGGCATGTTGAATAGTTTTAGTGATTAATTTAGTTAATATCTGGGATCTGTTCTTGAATGAATTTACAAATGAATTTTTCATAAATGAAAAATTCATTTGCAAATTTATTTTATCATTTTATCATATTTCTTGCTTATTTCTATGTAATATATATTATCTTATCTATTTTTATTTTCCCTTCTTGTTAATTTAAAATATCTCAGAATATTCTATTTCCTCTAAAAATATTTTTCTATGAATTTTTATTTGCTAAAATTCAATAGAAATCTATTTTTGGAATAAAAATAATAAATTCTGATATATTGTCTTTGTTTCAGTATATTTAATTAGAGTCTGTACATATTTGATTGTCTTTCTACTGAAATGACAATCGGCAAGACAATTGAAATTGTCTTGCTGAAAATCATTTCAGTACTTATATATATATATATATATATATACTTATTTTCATATTAATTCTGTGTTTAATGCTGATATGACAATCGGCAAGACAATTGAAATTGTCTTGCTGAAAGTCATTTCAGTTTAAATTATGTTTATTATATTCTTCAGTATAGTTTTATACTGGCAAGACAATCGGTATGACTATTGGATTGTCTTGCCAGTTATAAACATTATATACATATTTCATTTTATTATTATACTGGTATGACAATCGGTATGACTATCAGATTGTCATACCAGTTATAATTTTAGTATTTATTCTGTTATTTCTTTTCCTTCTTTTGCCTGGTATGATAATCGGTATGACAATCCCGGATTGTCATACCAGCTGTTATATAAAGGCGTTTGTTGTTTTGTTTTAAACCATCACAACAGTTTCATTTCTTTCAAAAATTTCGAACAGTTTCTTCCTCATTTTCTCTCTTCTCTCTCTTCGAACTAAAACCATCAATCTGATTCCTTCCTTGCTCGAGTTTTTACTCAGCAAACTAATTCATCACTTTGTGATATATACATACAAGTATATATATACAGAGGTGCTGTTGGATTTTTTCTTAAATAAAAACCAAAAACAAATAAAAATCAGTTTACCCCTTCAAATTCAATTTGTGTTTATTGATTTTGAACTTTTTATTTTTATTTTCAATTTCTGATTTGTGTCTTTTGGTTTGTCAAAACTGTGTTTGTGAGTTAGGAATTTTAACGAGATACATTTCTGTCTAAATTTTTCGATTATAATTAATTTAATTCGAATTATTAAATTAATTTAATTAATTCGAATTTTCTTAATATTATTCTTAAAATTCTGAAAAGCGTGTGTCTTATTATTATTTTAAATGGCTCTCAATTTCCAAATTGTCGCGCATAATCAGGTTGGTTATTTTAATCCGGAAAAATGTGATGTTGAAAAATTTAAGCCACGGATTAGATTTTTAAATGACCATTCGATTGTTAGCTCTGCTATTAAATCAAATGTGATTTTAAACGTCGATCTACTTAGACTGATTTGCACAACTTCTACTGTGGCCGATGATTCAAAATCTTTTTCATTCACCGTCACAAACACACAGTATGTAGTTGATGAAACAGTCGTCAATCGTGCGTTAAATTTTCCACTAGACAATTTCTGTAATTTACCCTCTGAAAATGATATCACAAATTTTTTCAATGCTATTCACTATCAAGGGGTGATCAATTTAACCAAACTTTCTAAATCAAATTTGGTGTCTGAATGGGATATTTTCTTCGATACACTTTCCAAAGTGTTTGCCAATTGCACAAAATCCAATTTTCATAACATCACTTCCACTCTGCAGTATATTGGTCTTGCGGTTGTTTTCAATCAAAGGATCAATTTTGGCAAACTACTTTTTCCCATTCTCTTGAGACGTCTAACTTCTGCTTTACGTGATCATTCTACAAATCGTAGGGTATCATGTTACTATGCTCGTTTTCTCATGCTTATAGCAGATCATCTACTCACCCCTGAACACAAAGCCCTTTTTGCTAACTCTGCGGTAACCGAACCCCCTCCAGTTAGCAAAAAGATTTACACTCGCCAAGACACAACCTTCAAATTTATGCAAGTTCCAGTACTTGTATCTGCTTTCATGGCCAATTATATTCCCTTACCTATTTTCAATCTTCCCGGCCATGAACAGCAACCTCAACCTCCAGTGGTTCAAGCCACCCAGACTCTTCCATTACAGGTAGTAATTCCTCACTCTCACTCTCTTCCTACTTCTGTTGAAAGACCCCCAGTGGTTGATAGGGCTGACCATGAAGTTGTAGAACCACAGCTTCAATCCCAGGTCATAGAGCCAAACACAGAGTCTCATTCTATCTCAACCTCTCCCCCACTGTCTAAAATGTTACCCAGGAGATTACTAGGAAGTAGTACATTGTTAAATATGAGTGAACCCTCAGCTCTGCCTCCTCCTAAGAAAAGAAGAACATATTCTGAGGCATCTGAAAGCCCATCCTTGTCCTCTCAACAGGACATGGACTTTGAAATGGCCAATGAACAGTTACTAGAGGCATTCTCTCAACAGGATGCATCTATTGAAATTCGCCATAGGGCCATGGCATCTTGTACTGAGTCAAGCACAATTCCATTACTCACAATGGAACCATACACTTCCCCAGATCATACTCAGGACACACAGCGAGGAGTGCACGTAGAGTCGGTTACAGTGCCTGCCATAGTTACGGCAGAAGAGCAGTCACATGCTTCAGAGGGAAAATCTGACTCTCCGCCATCTTTAATAAAGTCATTTTCTCCCCTCCCAGATCCAACACCTCTGGCTCCCTTATGGGATTCTCCACTCGCAGATTTATCTGGAGAAAGTGGAGGGCAACTCGGTCAATCTATCCCTGAAGCAATTCAGACATCTATTCCAAAAGATTTGATAGGTTTGACTGAGGATCGGGACTCGCGAATTCCCATTGCACCACCACTGACCTCTCTTGAAGAGGCTAGGGTGATTTTTAATGCAGGTACAGAAGAACAGCAACTGGAAGACTCCTCACGAGCAATTATATTGAGAGAAACACATGCACGTGAGATGAGTGAACCAAACACGAGTGAAATTCAGGTGAGAGCACACACAGACACTGATACTGTAAACCTGTTAGCTCAGATTGCTGCCCTAAAAGAAGAACTTGCTAAAAGCCAAGCTGAAGCTCAAGCATTCAAAGCACAAGTGGTTGAACGGTCTTCTTCTTCCACCTCTGTCAACAATCAGCTTGCAATCATAAGGAATGACATCTCAGATCTAAAGACCACTGTAATACCAAAGCTCAATTCTATTCAGGACACTCCAAATTTATCAGCTGATGACATATCCAACTTCTGCTCTCTACATACAAGAATGACTTCTCTTGAAGACCTCGTTGAGATGAATCATTCACTGGACTCCTCAAGATTTTTAAAGATAGAGACGGGCATGGAACATCTCAATGAAGGGATGAAGCACCTATATTACATGATCAAGAATTCTCATTGCCCTAATGAAGAACAAAGAGCTTATTTTGAAGGACCGTCTGGTGGAGGATCAGGCTCTGGAGGTGATGGAGGTTCCAAAGGAAAGTCAGTAGAGGATCCCTCAACTAAGGGGGAGAAGAAAGGGAGTAGTGCCAAAGGGAAGGAAAAAGATACCTCTGCTGGAAACAAAGGAAAGGCTGATGATGTCTACTACAGTGGAGAACAGGATGACTTTGACATTTTTGACATTCCCACTGAACCAGTTCAGGAAGATAAAGATGGGTTATTTGAAGCTGAAGAGGAAAGTGATTTTGAAGATTGGGAAGAGGAAGATACAGTGGATCCTAGGTTTGAGAAAGAATTTCAGAAAGAGCAGTCAGAGATGCTAAGAAAAGAAGCTGAACTCAAGAAGGTCTCTCAGATCATTGACATGAGGAAAGACATACAAAGAACAGAAACTCTTCAAAAGCAACGTCTTCATGACATTAAGGCTTAAGAAAGGAGAAGAGATGTCAGACTAAAGATTGGTGAAAAATGGGATGAAGCTAGGAGAGTACTCGATATGCCTCAGCTAAGCACTGACAATGATAGGCAGTTCTTACATCTTCTTGACAAGCTGGAAATCTCAAATCCTAACAATGACATGTACATGAATGCTATCAAGACTGAAGTCTCAAGGATCACAGCTGCTTTTGATAGATCCCTAAATGAGATGAGGATTTTTGTATATTGTCAGAGTGAAGGATCATTCAAGGTGTCACTTCATCTATTTGAGAATCGTTCTTTGTCAGAGATTTGGATTCTTTTAAACAAAGTCAAAAGAAGCTCAGAATTGAATGAAGTTCTTCGAGAAAGGCTTAAAGAGTTTGCCAGCAGGGCTAGTCCTCAAGTGGTCAACAATCCTCATCAGGTGAGATTCTTTAAGTCTGATTGTCTTCAAATCTGTCAGCTAGATGTACAATCTCTTAAAGACTACTCAGCTAAGCATCTGGTCTGGATGGAACATCATTTGAGAACTGCTGGATATTCATCCATGTTGAAGACTCAAGCTACTGACTTGATTCAAGCTTATTGTGAAAAGAATGTTAAAAGGTACAATCAACTCAAGAATAAGCTGAAGTCAGTTGGAGTTCAACCAGTTAGACCTGCAAGCTTCACTTCAGAAAAGGATCGTGTCTTTGAAAAGGAATTGCTTCAAGATTTAGAAGAAGGTGAAGTCTGAAGAGAAGACAACTGAAGTCAATTAGCTCAAAACTCAATGTAATATGATTAGAGCTTTATGAATCAAGATAGTCTAATGTAGTTATATGTTCAGGCTAGAGGAACATCTATCTTGTATTCTCTTGTAAATTTCATTTGGAATCTGGAAAATGTTAAATATAATCCAGAACTTTTCTGCTATTTACTTTACATTACTGTTTATATCTTTTTCTTATTTGTTAGTTGAGTTATCCTCTAGGTATTTGTTGTTATTGTCTAACAAGCAAATAGGGGGAGATTGAAAGGCATATGTCATAGCCTACTCGTTTATTCGAGTATTTAACTCAACTCAAATAAGAATGTAATAAGTAAATAGTGGATCTATCATCAGAGAGATCTCACAAAGTAACATCTATCAAAGAATAAAGAAACATTGTTCATCTGCAGACTTGAAGATTCACTGGAAGAAGTTCAAGAATTTGATCATGCCTCAGTGATATAAATCAAGATCGTGGATTTAATCAAGTGACAGAGATCTCGTCAGGGTATTATTTATTACAAGGATTCAATCAGAACAACAAAGTCAAGACATGAAGAAACGTCACGAAAGTTAGTCACTCATGAACCAGACAGTACATCGAGTGTCAGCATTGAAGTGGCGAAATTGATTCATAAGTCTCAGTGACTTTCAGAAGATTGTCAGAAGAATGGATGCTGCTCAGGGTTAGTATTAATTCTCTATTAATTAATTAAGTCATATAATTTAATTATGAAAATAAATTATATCTTCAAAGATTAATTTATTTGATTAATTAAATTAATTGATTAATTAATTCCGAATTAATATTAAGGATTTTCAGAATTTTAATTGGTTAAAATCTGTTTTAATTCTAAAAAGACAACTGATTGTACTAGTATGACAATCGGTATGACAATTGATAGTCATACCGAATGTCATGCTAATTCAGTTGATTGTCTTGATAGAATTATTATTTAGATTAAAATCACTTATTAATTCAGTAAAACAATTTCATTTGAACTAATATGACAATCGGTATGACAATCAATAGTCATACCGAAAGTCTTGCTAGTTCATTTTAATTGTCTTGCTAGCTCTAAAAGATTGTCACACCGAAAGTCTTATTGGACAAAGGATTGTCACACCAGTTCATTAATCTCGGCTGTGTTGATTAAAAGAAGCAGAAGACCAATTCATTCAAGATCAAAAAAAAAAGAGAAGCCAAGAACAAACAGAGAAAAAGCAGCCAAATATTTCATCTTATATGCTAATTCAAGATCACAATTTCTAGCTTGTAAAGTTAAATCCAATCAACTAGAAATCACTCTCTTGTTCTTGTGTAACAATCTAGCGGATCAAAATCCCTAGAACTTAATCTCAAATCGCATTTAGCATTTGATCTTTTAATTATAAAAATAGAAAAAGTTCATGTCGAATTTATTCTAGATTTGTAATAATTGATTTGAGATTAATCCCTTGTAACCGATACCGTAGTTGTAACACCTTTCAAGTTTAATAAAAGTTTTATTTAACTTGAATTTTGTTTCACAATTTTATTCCGCATTTTATTCGACTAAACGGTATTGTTTGCATTCAACCCCCCCTTCTACAAACAAATTGGGACCTAACAAGTATGTCATTCAGATGGTGGCGGATGAGCTCCAGAGCATTGTGAAGACGCTTCGAGAGGAAAAGACTACCAAGCCCCGTTCAGATGGAGTGGAGCCTTAGTTCTTTCCATTTACCTTTCATGTTGTTGTACTATCAGACTCTATGGAATCCCCAGTTGTTTCCGTCTTTCCTTTAAATAAGCCTGTTATTCCTAGAATCAGACTATGTCCCAACTCTATGTACTGTGACCTTTAAAATTTCAATAATTATGTTCCATTTGCTCTCAACTGTTATTTTATGTTTTTATCATCATATCTGCTTAATTTGGAAACTTGACCCCATATGTAAATGAGAATGCCATGCGATACCCTCGAATCATTTTATCATTCATATCTATTATGACACAACTCTTATTTCAGGATCATGCCTCCCAAAAAGAAGAACCCAACAACCACCTTCACCACAGACCCAAACATTCTTCGACTACTGGAAACCTTGCAACAGCAAACCAATGCTATAGCTCAACAACAACTAACTCTTCAACAACGAATTGAAAACCAAGATAACCGTGAGCCACACCAACCACCTGAACCACCAGTACCACCTAGACAAATTGTCACTTTCAAAGCTTTTCAGAATGTGAATCCACCTGTATTTCATGATACCACTGATCCAGTGATAGCAAACACATGGATCAAGGAGATGGAAAGGGCTTTTGAGTTGGTACAGTTAGGAGACGATCAGAAGACGCCGTATGCCACTTACTTCTTGAAGGGAGAAGTCATCTATTGGTGGGAATCAGTAAAAGCTATGGAAGTCACTCAGCAGGTTTCTTGGGAGAGATTTAAGAAGTTATTTCTGGACAAGTATTACCCTAAGTACATGCAGAATCAGATGGAGCTAAAATTTCTTGAGTTAAAGCAAGGGAACATGACTGTACTGGAATATGAGAAGAAGTTCACTGAGTTGTCAAGGTTTGTGACAAAGTATACTAGCACTGAGGAAGAAAAAGCAAAGAAATTTCAGCAAGGATTGGAGCCTTGGATCAGAGATAGGGTGGCTATGTTTGAGCTTGAAACTTATGCGGGAGTAGTACAGAAAGCTGCTCTGATTGAGAATAATGGGATGCAGTCAAGGAAAGAGAGGGATAACAAGAAGAGGAAGGTTCCATTTTATGGAGAAAAGTCTGAAGCTGGAAGTTCGCAAGATCGGAATATAAAGAGGATTGGTTTCCAGAAGGGCGGAAATTTTCAAAGGAAGGGAAATTTGGGCAAAAGGCAAGAATCAAAAGGGAACAATCAGGCAAGCCAAGGGCAAGTTGGAGAAAACAGGTTCCAGAGGCCAGAATGCAAGCACTGTGGAAGAAGGCACCCCGGAGTATGCAATAAGCTGAGTATGACCTGTTATAGGTGCAATCAGAAGGGACATTTGGCAAACGAGTGCAAGATGCCGAAGCCAGGAGTTACGTGTTACAAGTGTGGGAAGACTGGACACATGGCTAGGGAGTGTAAGGCAACAGGACCAGTCAGAGCTCTGATGAACGTGGCAAGTACCAGTGCAAGCGTGCCAGCTGAGGTATTGGCATTACCTCCACCACCTGCACCAACCCCGCAAGCAACAGCAAGGACATTTGATCTAAAGATGAAAGATGCTGTTCAGAATTCTGAGGTGATAGCAGGTACACTTTTATTCAATAATGTCAAAGCTAAAGTATTGATTGATTCGGGAGCAACAAGATCTTTCATATCAGAATCTTTTGTTGATAAGCTCCAATGTGATAAAACGGTTATGAGTGAGGTAGTAAATGTGGTAATTGCGAACCAAGAGAAGATTCCTGTGAATCAATTTTGTCCAAAATGTGAGATTGATATTTCGGGATATAAGTTCTCAGCCGACTTGATACTCTTCAAGCTGGGAGAGTTTGATATAATTTTAGGAATGGATTGGTTAGGAGAGAATAGCGCTCAGATAAATTATAAGACTAACAGAGTGTATTTAAAGACGAAGAGTGGAGAGAAGGTAGTATTTAAGGGGCAGAGGCAAGAGCAACTATTTCTTACAATTATTCAGGCTAAGAAGTTACTTAGAAAAGGTTGTGAGTCGTTCCTAGCATATGTAGTGGATTCAGAGAGAGGCAGCCCCAGCATGGAAGATATTCCTGTAGTTAATGAGTTCCCCGATGTGTTTCCCGACGAACTACCTGGCTTACCACCAGATCGACAAATTGAATTCGAGATCAACCTTGCTCCAGGCACGGAACCAGTTTCAAAGGCTCCGTATAGGATGACACCAGCAGAAATGAAAGAGTTGGCGAGCCAACTACAAGAATTATTGGATAAGGGAGTGATACGACCAAGTACGTCGCCATGGGGAGCACCTGTTCTCTTTGTGAAGAAGAAAGATGGGAGTATGCGTCTATGCATAGATTACCGAGAGTTGAATAAAGTAACGATCAAGAACCGCTACCCGCTACCAAGGATAGATGACCTTTTTGATCAGTTAAAGGGAGCAAAATGCTTTTCGAAGATTGATTTGAGATCGGGATACCATCAATTAAAGATCAAGGAAGAAGATATTCCCAAGACCGCATTTAGGACTAGATATGGGCATTATGAATTCCTAGTAATGCCGTTTGGATTGACCAACGCTCCGGCCGCATTTATGGATCTGATGAATCGAGTATTTAAGAAGTATTTGGATAAATTTGTCGTGGTATTTATTGATGACATCCTTATTTATTCTAAGTCGGAAGAAGAACATAAGCAGCACCTCTGGATAGCATTGGAGATACTCCGACAAGAGAAGTTGTATGCCAAGTTTACCAAATGTGAGTTTTGGTTAAAGGAAGTTCAATTTTTGGGGCATGTTATTGGAAATGAGGGAGTTAAATTGGATCCGGCGAAGATTGAGGCAGTTATGAGTTGGGAGAGGCCAAAGACTCCTACGGAAGTGCGAAGTTTTCTAGGATTGGCCAGATACTATAGAAGATTCGTCAAGGATTTCTCGAAGATCGCCACGCCATTGACCAAGTTAACCAGAAAGAATCAAAAGTTTGAATGGAGTGTAGAATGTGAAAATAGCTTTCAAGAGTTAAAACAGAAGTTGGTAACAGCTCCGGTGTTGGTACTTCCAAATGATCAAGGGAATTTTGTAATATTCAGCGACGCTTCACATAAGGGTTTGGGTTGTGTGTTGATGCAACACAGTAAGGTAATAGCATATGCGTCAAGACAGTTGAAGCCGCACGAGTTAAAGTATCCAACGCATGACTTGGAACTAGCCGCCATAGTGTTCGCACTCAAGATTTGGAGACACTATCTCTATGGAGAGAAGTGTGAAATCTACACGGATCACAAGAGTTTAAAGTACATTTTTACTCAGAAAGAGCTCAATATGAGGCAGAGGAGATGGCTGGAATTGATCAAGGACTATGACTGTTCGATAAATTACCATCCTGGAAAGGCGAACGTAGTGGCCGATGCGCTGAGTCGGAAGGAGAGATTGAATATGATGATAACATCAAAAGAGTTATCTAAAGAAATCGGAAAATTGGAATTGGAACTTTGTGCTTATGGGAAAGTCAAAGAAGTTTGTCGTGCAATGACCTTTCAGCCAACACTAATGGAAAAGATAAAGAAGTGTCAAGAGGAAGTAATGAAAAAAGAGAAAAATCAGTTATCTGGAGAAGAGATTAATACTAAAAGGGATGAGCAAGGAATACTAAGGTTTTCATCCAGAATATGGATTCCTCATGTACCTGAATTAAAGAATAAGATCCTCCGTGAAGCCCACCATTCGAAATTTTCAATCCACCCGGGAAGCACCAAGATGTATCAAGACTTAAAGAAGAACTTTTGGTGGCCAAATATGAAGCGAGACGTGGCAGAATGGGTTGCGAAGTGCTATACTTGTCAGAAAGTAAAGGCAGAACATCAACGACCAAGCGGATTAATTCAGCCCCTGAAGATTCCAGAATGGAAATGGGAAAATATCGCTATGGACTTTATAGTAGGACTACCGCGAACAAAATTCGGACATGACGCAATATGGGTTATAATTGATCATCTTACGAAGTCGGCGCATTTCCTTCCAATAAATGAGAAGTCGTCACTGGACAAGTTGGTTCATCTGTATGTGCACGAAATCGTATTAAGGCATGGAGTACCCGTATCAATAGTTTCAGACAGAGATCCCCGATTTAACTCGAGATTCTGGAAGCAATTCCAGGAATGTCTTGGCACGAAGTTGAATATGAGCACGGCGTATCACCCGCAGACTGATGGTCAGAGCGAAAGAACGATTCAAACAATCGAAGACATGTTGCGCAGTTGTGCAATCGATTTTGCAGGAAGTTGGGACGACCACCTGCCATTGATTGAGTTCTCATATAACAACAGCTATCATTCCAGTATCGGCATGCCACCATATGAAGCTTTGTACGGGTGAAAATGTAGATCACCAACAAGTTGGGATGAAGTAGGAGAAGGAAGAATTCTCGGCTCAGAATTGGTACAATAGTTGCATGACTAGGTCAAGTTAATTCAGAAAAGGTTGCTTGCTGCTCAAGATAGACAGAGGAAGTATGCGGATCCAGCGCGTAAGGATGTTCAATTCCAAATTGGCGAAGCTGTGTTGCTAAAGGTGTCACCTAGGAAAGGGTTGATGAGATATGGCAAGAAAGGAAAGTTAGCACCTAGATACATAGGTCCTTTTGAGATTTTGAGTCAAGTAGGAAAGGTGGCCTACGAGTTGGCCTTACCACCTCAGTATCGGCATGTGCATAATGTGTTCCATGTGTCGTTACTTAAGAAATATAATCCTGACACTAGCCATGTGATAGAATATGAACCCGTAGAAATTCAGGCAGACCTGTCATTTATGGAGCAACCGGTTAAAATACTCGACTGGCAAGTAAAGAGTCTTAGAAATAAGTCAGTAAAGTTAGTAAAAGTACTTTGGAGGAACCCTAAGGTCGAAGAGTCGATTTGGGAGTTAGAGTCTGATATGCGTTCCCGGTATCCTCATATGTTCTCTTAGATTCTGGGGACAGAATCCCTTAAGGGGGAGAGGATGTTACGATCAGCATTTTATGTAATATTATTTGTGAATTTGGTATAATATTAAGTCAAATGAAAATATATTCAATGATTGTACGTTTGTGTGAGTGAAAATTTCTGCATTATAAATTTGCTTTGGGTTGAATATGATTTTTCAAAGCAAGAGTTTATTTAATTTCTTTATTTTTGATTTATAAGGAATATTCTAAGCTTCGGAAAAATCTTCTTTTAAAAGGCATTTTGTTCACAAATTTTGAAAATGATTTTATGAAGTCTCTAAAAATACAAGTTAATTTATGGTATAAATTTTATAATTTTTGAACTTGTATTTTATTTTATAAAAATAAATCATTATAAATTTTAGTTGTCATATTTATCAAATTACATGAATAACCTTGCATGCAAACTCTCTTCTATTTAATCAAAGGGCAAAGAAGACATTCTCAACCCCACTAACTCACATTTTGCTAACCAATTTACCCCTTTACCCTTGCATGCAAATCTACCTAACTATATTGGAGGGTTACTCTTGTAAAATCTCAAACCCACTCACATTATAGTCAAATCAATGCATAAAAACAAGTCCAAGAAGTGATCATCACCTCACTTCACCCCACCACTTCACTCTCTTCTCCCTCCCTCCTCCCTCACCTCTCGGTTTTTCCCCTCCCCTCTCGGCAACCACCAAAACCGAGCCCCATCCCCTTCTTTCTTCAACTCTCACTCAAACAATCATCTTATATCCAAGATCTCGAGACGAGGGAAAACTTGCCATAAAAGTCGAGTGAAGCTCCAGTTGTTGCTCCTACCAGTCAGACCAGACCAGTCTATCTCAAGGCAAGTGATTCAACTTGACCTTCGTATTTACTGTAAACAGTTCATATATATATCGATGCAATTATCCTGAGTCATTTTGATATATTTAAATCAAGCGTATCTTTTGTTTATCTTTGAGTTACATAGAGATGCCATGAACCCTCGAGTACGTATTGCAAGTAGTTCAAAAGTCTTTCATGATAGTTTAATGCCATGATAAAATAGAGATCTGTTATAATACTTTATTGATCCTTTTGATTATCATGCTATTGATCCCTGAGAAATCTTGATATTGCACCCTGATGCTTTGATTCAACTCTTAAAATAACCTCGATAGAAACTTTATCTTGATACCTAAAAGCCAATCATTTCTTAAATTCATTCATGATTGTTTGATAACCCTATCCTTACCATAAAGCTTGATACCCTGTTATATCTTGAGCTGATGATCACTTTCTTTATATTTTAACACCTCTATCCTATTGGAACCAGTGATGCTTATCTTCTTGATGTTCTAATACCTATACCTTGTCTACAACCATTGCTTTAAGCCTAGTTTGGCATTACTCTTTCATATTATCCAATAGCCTTGCTCAATTTCCTTGTCAAAGTTCTTGTTTATGGAAACCTCTCAATTACCCTAATATAGTAAAGTCTAGTGGATCATGGCCCTGAGATTTAGTGTCATATTTCCAGTGTTTCAAGTTGATCTATAATTCCTTGATAAAAATGATTACAGTCGAAAGAGATTTTGTCATAAATCGGCATCAGTTTTTAATGATTAAAATGTGGATTTTTCAGTCCCAAAGGGGGATAAATGTTTTCTTTGAATGGTGGATCTGGACTGAGACGCGAGTCCTTTCCACACTTATATTAGGCTTAAAAGTTGCCTAGGGATTCCCAATAATGTTTTAGAACCCAGCGAGGTTCGGGATTACTTCGCGGCTGATCACCGGCTGTAATCCGTAGCGTCATAAAATGATTTTGATTAAGAATGATTTTAAAATTGTTTTGATGCAAGCATAATGATGCCAACTCACATAAGTTTTATCTCTCGTTATCATTGATTATGTCTTTCCATTGTCATTCCTAAAGGTATATCTCGATTTATGTTTTGCGTTGTACTGTTAGCACTTGTTGAGCTTTTGGCTCACTTCTTGCTTACCCTGATATTACAGCTAGCAGCTATGGTTAGATTCAAGCAGACTGCCCGTAAGACCTGTGATGCTGATGCTTATGTTCGAGCTCAGGTAGAATAAGTAATAATAGCTGTGATGATTCGGTATTTGTAATCAGATGTAATAGCTGGTAGTGATGGGCTGTTCCAAACCCTAAACTGTAAGATCTTGGATTGGTTGTGTATCCTTCATTAAAATGATGTAATAGCTATATTTATTTCGCTATTTAAGTTGGGGGTGTGACACCCAGAGATGAAAACCAAAAATAACACAAGTCATTTTATTCCACAATTATAAGCCATTTCACCTCAAAAGGGTTTCTGAATAATTTACATATTCTTTGCCATTATTACAATTCATAAATATACATAAGTCTGGTACATCAAAATTTGAAAGCCTAGCCTATTGGTAGATCCTACCTCAGCTACACGGCATCAACGCCTACAGAAAACTGCGAAATGTTTCCTATCTGCTCGCGAATTGGGAGCTTGATCCAGTTCATCTTGTCTATCTTTTGTTGTGTGATGAAAGAAGAAAGCAAGGGTGAGCAACAAGCCCACCGAAATAGTATGTATAATAATTAACAATATATAAGCATGCTCATAGTATTCATGAAAGTCTTGGTCAAGAAGAAATGAACCAAGTTGATATCTTAACGCGACCAAGTCGCAAAATATTCAATATATATATATATATATACTTTTCAAAATCTTTGAAATGCTCTGCCATATATAATACACCCATAGTTCCAGTTTATAACTGTATAAAAATATCGTTGCAAGGGGATCTCATATATCTAACCTTGTCTCAACGTTTTTGTGAAAATCTTTGTCATGCATAAGATAATCAATAACCAGATATAAGTTGAAAAGATGAAGTTACAAGATACCCCAATATACTTATATCTTTCCCAAATACTACTTGAACTATCACCGTTCAAGTTATAATCAGTTTCAAAAGTTCATCACATAGATGAGACTACAAGATAAGACTTGAATAGATTCAATCCTTGAAATATCATTATAAATAATGAAGTTACGAGATACTTCATTAAGTCCCGATATATATATATATATACACCTATATATATACATTTCATACACTCCTTTAAAACCTCTGTTATGAAAATAATAAACAGAGTTACAATATCCAATAAATTTGGAAAGGAGAAAACATTGGCATAAACCTGATATCTTGCTGATCAGGCAAAGATACCAATAAGTAACCTTTTCTACTAGTAGATGGACGAATTCCCCACTGGTCATCACCCTGGCCGCAATAGGACCTTATGCTGGACTGCCACACAGCCACTTACACATTTGATGGACTCCCACTGAGCCACTTACACTTTCATGGACGCCCACTAAGCCCATGTTGCTTATACCGACTCTATAGATGGACTTACTTCCCGAACGTTGGGTACGTAATCAATTCATTTATCAAAACAGCAACCTTGTTGTGAAATATAAATACACCACAGAGCCGGATCCCTCAGGTTTTGAGCGAGTATTTAAATCCCCTTTAAAAGGAAGATCTTAAATATAAAAATGAGTTTTGGGATCTGCTCTAACTTTTAAAATCATTTCGAAGACTCGAAACATTTTTAAGAATGTTTGGAGTACTGCTGATTTATTAAAATAAATCAGTCCCAATATATTAGAAAATATCTGAATATTATTATTTAAATAATATTCCCAAAAAGGATAATCTTTATAAAAATAATTGAAGTAGAAGTTTTAAAACTCATACTTGGAATGAATATTAATAACCAAAGATATACTTATACGAAAGTATGATCTTTATTTGAATAATCGAAAATAAGTTTGATTATCGAAACATTATTCTTTAATAAAATAAAGAATATTCTTTAATAAATAAGCGGAGTCATAAGTCCACGAATGAATATTCAAAATAATATTCATAAAATAAACGGAGTCATAAGTCCTCGAATGAATATTCAACTAATAATATTCATTAATTAAAATAAACAGAGTCATAAGTCCTCGAATGAATATTCAACTAATATTCATTATTAAAATAAACAGAGTCATAAGCCCTCGAATGAATATTCAAAATAATATTCATTAATAAAATAAACGGAGTCATAAGCTCTCGAATGAATATTAAGTCATAAGCCCTCGAATGAATATTCAAAATAATATTCATTAAATAAATAAAATAAAGTTATCGAATAAACCTTATTCGATTAATAGTTTTGAAAACTATATCAATATATATATATAAAAATATATATATTATACTCGGGAACATCGACTCCCGGTTTAGAAAAATGTTCACCTTTGGGTCCCCTATACTAGGGTATACGCAACTACTGCTTATCTCTAGCATAGGTATAATGCATTTTATAAGCATTTGAATCAACAATTAGATATCAAGATTACGAAACAGGCATGCATATATACCATATCAACATGCTCCAATATATCGCAAGATTTGCTAATAACAATCATGCACTTATCACAAGATAATGCATATACATATATACATCACAACAACAGTATAACGGGTAGAAAACTTGCCTGAGCGACTGGGGGTGGTAAAAGGCCTGGGATGAGCCTGGTAAGCTATAAACAACATATAAGTTGGAAGTAAACGAAAGTCGCTTAAGAATCTACACTTTAACCAACTAGACTCTAACGCTTGCTTTTGCGCTTAACGATTCACTTAAGTCGCTCGAGTACCCTCGGCTCCACCATTTTTAATAAATTAACCATTACAAATTTGAAGGCGATTCTTTCGCGAGTACTTTACCAACTTCCTAATCCACATTACATAATTGTTTCGTAATCCAATTTGTCTTTTAGGGGCCTTAACCAAGGTTTCAAAGTAAGGCGAGGGGTAATGGTCCGTTCGCGAAATGCCGTTACTTAAAACGATCGTTTCTCCTAAACCGCACATCGGATTCAAGCGAACCACATATCAAAACGAAGCTTGTAACATGAACTATCTAATCATGGCAATGGTCATTTCATGGCAGTGAGTGTTCTGGTGCAAAAGTTAAGCACAAAACAGTCTAAGGTAAATCGAGCATTACGACGGCTATGTTTACGCAATTACCAAAGTTTAAACTACTCCAATCAACCACAAATCAACCCATAACCACCAATACCACCAAACTTCATCCAAACCTTACTAACTCAGTCCATAAACTCATGATTTTTCGAACTTATTCAATCTCAAACAAGAGCTACTAACTATACTTAAGGTTCATCAACCAACAACCAAGATTTATAACCCAAAATCATTATAATTCCAACCAAACTCTAAACATACAAGAATCATGCTCTCATGAACTATAAAAAACAAAACCAAACCTAATACTCAAAGTAAAGCTAGGGTTTGGAGGTGTTATACCTTCCTTGGAGTGATTAGAGTAGCTAGGAAGTGTTAGGGAGCCTCCTTCAAGCTTGATCTTTCCAAAGAAATCAAGAACACAAAGTTAGGTTTTGAAGTTTCTAAAAGTCAGATTGAAAGAACTGTCAAAACGAGGGTCTTACCTTCTTATTTGGACGAGACTTGTGAACAAGAGTTGTAGGCCATCTCAATACCTTTCCAAAGAGCTATAGAACATACTATTTGAGTGAGTATTGAAGGAGATATGGTAGTTTGAAGTTGCTGCTCTGGTTTTGGCCGAGACCTTTTATTCTAGGAAAGCAAAAGTCAACTTCTAATTTGTGTTTTGTGTTTTTGATTTATTTTGCTTGGTTGTTTCCTTTTGTTTTGCTTAATTATCTTTTAACCATGGTAAAATTTGTATGGCTTGTAATCAACCAACAATCCCTCCATTTGTCATGCTTATGTCACCATGTCTATGTCATCCATTTGCCACATGTCTCTTCCTTGTGGTTTGATGATGTCACAATCCTTGGTTTCTTGTACAAGCTTGTCTCTTGGTCACTTATTTGTTTTACGGTTCGCTTAACTTTCGTTCTCGTTTATCGTTTGAGAGATCATACCCGGGATCTTATAACTTGGGTTCCCCTAAACCCTTTTTAATAATTTATATTCCTTTTATGATCCTCTCTTATAATCCTTGAATTTAAATCATGTTAATCATGTTACCTTATACCCAATTCTTTCGGTATCTGGTGGATTTTTGGGAAAAATCAAAGTGTTCGAATTTGGATTATGACGATCTTTACATACACTTATTTACTTTATGGAGTACTAATACGATCTTAGAATTTCCATAACAGTACTCCTATATAGCGTGTTCTGATAATTTTCCTTAATCAGCATCATCAGCAAAAGTTACTATTCATCCGTGTTTAAAAAAAAAAATCCAAAAATTGGGGTTATTACAAGTGGTTCCTTCATAGGTTACCACTAATTTGTTCCACATTTCTTGTGCCGACTTGCAATTATTTACTCTTTTATATTCTTTTTCTGCAAGTGTACTTGTGAGAACCGTTTCTGCCTTTGCGGCTATATTCATTGTGGCTTCTTCCTCTAAGTTGTATTCACTAAACTTCTTTTCGACGATGGTGTCATCGATAGTTTTGGTAGGAATGCGAACACCGTCTTTGATAGCCATCCAAACTTTGACTCCTTGAGATCTAGCATAAATGCGAAACTTTGTTTTCCATGTTGCAAAGTTGGTGCCGTCAAATAGAGGAGGTCGTGAGCTAGATAGACCTTCACCACATCCAACGGAATTAATATACGCCATTCCGGATCACTTTTTGTTGTGCCTGTAAATTTGTAATTCACTTAACAAACACGTTAAAAAGCACTGCTCTGATACCAATTGTAAGGTCCCGTATGAGGGCTATTTTAAGCTAGAAGGGGGGTTGAATAGCTTAATTACTAATTTAAAAATTGTTGTGGCATTTTAAAAATATTTTATCCCTTTTAAAACTTTACCGAGTGGTTATACAGTTTATATGTGTGGAAGATAAAGTGCAAGGAAAGAAAATATGACACGGTGATTTTATCCTGGTTCGCGATGGCGCAACCTCTAATAGATTCGCTCACCCCTACTCCAGTCCCCGAGCTCCTCTCCCGGACTCGGGATTTTCCCTTATAATAAACTCGCTCCTTTAATAGGCGGAGAAGCCTTTATACCCTTTACAAGTATTTATCTTGGTGCGTAACACATGGGTCACCACCTCAAAATAAATGTATTACCTACACAACTTATCTTAGACAATAACTCCCCGCTATTTCTTCAAAGTTGTTGTAGAGCCTTTGTGTGGACTTGGCTTCCTTAGCTTTTACCGGTCTTGGATCTTAGTGATCCGGTCTTGGGTCTTTCCTCTTCTTCACGGTGCTAAGACTACTAACTCCCCGTTAGTACGTCTAGGACTTGGGTCTTAGAACGAGAATCAGCTCACGTCACTTCACCTCACTACAAAACTAACAAGACAATCCACGAAACAAAACAAGTAGGAAAAGATTTGTTTTGAACTAGTATGTTATTGTACTAGCCCACAAGTAGTATAATATACAAATAAGAATATTAAAACTAATTAGTTATACTTGACTTAAAATACAACAAGATGGTCAAGTATATTTATAATTACTCCTTTATAGATTTAATAAAGTTGTGGAGTAATATGAGAAGTCCCTTTTTATATTAAGCACTTATGGCTTATGACTTCTTTAGTATTCTTCTTCTTTCGATTAAGTATTTATGAATCGAAGAATACTTTAATTACAACCTCGGAGTTGTAATTTTACCTTTAAGTATATTAACTTAAGGTTTTAAGGTATACTTGTATATTGACGATTATACGGTCAAAGTATACTCTTTTAACTTCAATCACATTTATAAGATTTATGAGTCTTAGCCAAGATCCAATTAAATAAGTACAAGTAATTGGCTAAAGATTGTGCTTTCAAAGTTTGGACAAGTAATTACGAGTATTTTATAGATATCGTAGTATAACCCCACGGAACACTAAAGATGTTAGAAGGGGCTTATACGATCTGACTCGTAATTGTTTATATACATGATATGTGTTAGCCAAGATCCAATTAAATAGCATAAATTAATTGGCTAACTCATGGATTTGATTCGTCCTTAATTTTAACGGATGATTATGAAGTAGTTTATATGGAACAAGCTATAATCCCCCGAAACACTAAAGGTGATAGAAGGGATTACACTTTTACTTTGTAATATTTTATATGTACGTTATTAGTTAGACAAGATCCAGTTAAAGAGCGTTAAGTAATTGTCTAACTCGTACGATCCGTTTTAAGATTTGACAAATTACGAAGTGTTTATATGAGACAAGTAATAATCCCCCGGAGAGCACTATAGATGCTAGAAAGGATTACACTTAAACTTCGTAATTATGTTATGAGTACGAATGAATGTTAGCCAAGATCCAATTAAAATGCAAAAAATAATTGGCTAACTCGTACTTGTGTCAAATATAATCTCCCCTTGGAGATAAAGTACTTTTCTTTTTAGATCTTCTTGTTGGAATGATTTATGTGAAGATCAAGTACTTATTCGAATTTCGAGTTCGAATCTAAGTTCTCCCCGAGAACTTCCTTTATAAGAGAGCTTTTATTAGAGCTTAAGTTGGGTGGAATGAATGGTGAAGATTTGAGAAGGAATGGATGGTGGATGGAGTGTATCACATGGATTGATGACATGGCAAGTAGGTTGTGTTTCTTTGCAAATGGGAAGGAAGCACAAGCTAGTACTCATTCAAATCTCAGCTGATATATATATATATATATTAAATATATATTTTTGCTTTTCTTTTAATCATTCCTTAATTACTTTAATTAAGGATTAAGCACCATTAATTATGACCACCCCAAAAACTCTTAAATAAATACCATAAAAAATATGATAATTACTTAAATAATATAAAATGATGTCCTGCAAGTTTTTGTCAACTTTAGTCAATGGTAGCTAGGTCAAACTTGGTCAACTGTGGGACCAACTGCCTCGATTTTTGTGCCCGGACAAAAAATCTCTGAAAGCTACGAATTTTTTACCATACTTAGAAAATACCATTTAAATGATCCATACCAAATTTCAAGTCGTTCTAGCATGTGGAAGTATTTTATCTAAAATTGGAACTGTTCTGTCAGCCTTTCTTCCGAGTAAAAATACCATTGGTCTTGAATTAAAGGAGATGGATCTTTTGACCAAAGTTTTGACTTGTATAAATACTTAAAATATATTTCCTATTATATGTGATATATTTGGGTGATAGGAAATGTGTTTGAGTATTTTTTGAATAATTTTCTCCGAGAAATGCTGATTTTACGAAACGGGAGAAAAATACTGTAAGTATACATAATTGAGTTGCAGAAATGGATATTAATATTCCAATCATGAATATTAATAATCTTTGAATAAAAACTCTTTTAATTATATATAGAGATATATTTTGGAGCGAAGAGTTTAAATATTTTTGATATAGCACGAAACTTCTAAAGAATATTTCTGATATATTCTTTATTCCAGCTTATTGCCCATATTCCTGTTGCAACACAGATCTAAGAAATATCATATATTGATGTTTCTTCTTTGATCATATTGCCTTAGAGATATATTTCATAAAGATATAGTTTTGATAATTTGCAAGAATGGAATATCTCTTTTATCTGTTTAAAAGACATGATTTTGCTATTTTGACTTTTTTGACTTTGATTTGGATCAATTAAATTCATGTCCTAATGGAGAGGATCTACGTGTTCTTAATTTTATGTTTAATCGTACAAATACCAAAATAAATAATATATCGAAGATATCCTTTCACTGAGTATGATTGAGAGTCAGTCGTGACAATGTTCACATCTAAAGACCGAGGCAATAACTTATGGAAAAATGGTGATATTTTTTTTCTCACCAAATCTTAAGGAAGAGAATTTTCACACAAGAAGTGATTGGAAATGAGGTAGAAAATTTAGTTGAAGACTGTTCTAAAGACATTAATTATAAGGAACTATTACTATCAGGAAAGGCCAATGAGGTGGCCGGCACTCTAAGTGTAAGAGAGCAATTATAGGCGCTCGTGCCAGAGGAATACAGTGATGATGGTTAAATCCGTGAATGTTGTATTATGGTTTGTAAGATTGACATTCCTTCTGATGATTGTGTGATACTCAACCATATTAATAGTTTGGTAAAGATTGAATTCATGTTAACCGCCGTGAGCGGGCTACCTATCTTAGAAGGTCCTATCTTGAGATAAGCCAGGGCCATGTTACAAAAGGACTAAATAAACCTTTGAACTTCATGCCTCCTAATAAAGACATATGGTTAATAATGGTATTAACCTGCTATCATTTCTTTGATTGAAACTCTTCTGCAATTTAATCTGCTTCATATCATATATACGCCAAGCTCATGAGTGTTCTTCTTGAATCATGAAATGGTGATTATGTTGCCTCTCTAGAAGGTTTCGGTACGGTAGGTATGGAATCTGTATGATTAACTATTAAGATTCCAAAGAAAACAAATGACTACAGTAGGTCAGCGCTGGATTATAGTCATGAATCAACGATTCGTTGAATAATGAGACGACAACAACCGTGAGAGTTGTATTGTATGGATGTTGAGATTGAGTACCACTAATCGGGTCATGTTGACGTATAAGTTATCATTGATAGGCTAACTAGTGGATTATCTATCTATTGAATATGTATTCCTTCTTATTGACAGAGAGTCGTATTACTATACGTGAAAGGTTGTGATGTAAGCATAGAATTCTACATGTTCGGGGGTAGGGATAGCTCATATGCTAACTTCCCAATACGTCTTAATATATCCAAGGGTCCAACAATTCGTGGGCTTAGATTTCCTTTCTTTCTGAACCTCATCCATCCTTTCCAAGGGAATACCTATAACAGCACTAGGTCCCCTACTTCCTATTTTTTGTCCTTTCATGTCAAATCAATATATTTCTTATATCCATCTTGGGCTACTACCAGCCGTCCTCTGATTAGATCTATTATATCCTTGATCCTTTAGACTACTGCGGGTCCGAGCATCTTGCGCTCTACAATCTTCATCCTAATATAAGGGAGATCGACATTATCTTCCCTCAAGGATCTCATAAGGCGACATCTCGATAATGACATATGATCTATTGTCGTAAGAAAACTCAATCCGCAATAAATGATCATTCCAAATTCTTTCAAGTCTATTACACAGACTCTCATAATA
Organism: Apium graveolens; assembly: GCF_009905375.1. NCBI lineage: Eukaryota > Viridiplantae > Streptophyta > Magnoliopsida > Apiales > Apiaceae > Apium > Apium graveolens. The sequence goes on from NC_133656.1 coordinate 117,656,604, forward strand.
GCTTCTAGCACTATAGCTTTTGCTTCTCAATACTCCTTCTTTTCTTTTTCGTAGTCATTACTATATTCCGTACATAATACTATACTGGTTACACTTTTGCTCGTTAGTATTCTATAACCTTTTAATAACCGCATCAACCTTAGTATCATGAATGCGTTAGATTCGGAATACCACCATACTTGGTACCACTTCATCTCTAGCTGCCTTCATCTTCGAAAGCTTGGTCCTTCATATAGAAGTAAAAGAATTTATTGAGATATCACTATGATCATGAACAATTGTTACATTGCATAGTTAGTACAGAAGGTGGCCAGCCTTTAGTACTTGACAAGCAATTAAACAATAGATGGTATCCTACTAGGCTTCTATCACACAGATAGATAGTCATTCGGCAATACATCCCCTTCTAGAAGGGTTGTTCTTCTCAGCTTATATGAAATGAAAAGGAGAGAAAAGAATGAATTGAAGAGAATTGTATATATATAAAATATACTTCCACAAAATATCTGGCTTGGAATCTACCTCTGAACTATAGAGGTTTGTCATAGGAGAGCAAAACATATACGTATATATATCAACATCAAGTATTATAGCATCGTATTTCACGTTTCTGAATATTTATTATTCCGTCCATCATTCTATGGACCCATGCTCTTGCTCGAGCTTATAAACAATCACCTTTGAAACTCCCTCGACATCGAAAATCGAATCTGGGATTTCATTCTAGACGTCATCGTTATTAGAATTCTATGCTTGCATCGCAACCTTCCTCGTATAGTAATACGACTCTCTATTAATAAGAAGGAATAAGTATTCAATAGGTAGATAATCGACTTAATTAGCCTATCAATGATAACTTATACACCACCACGACCCGATTAGTGGTACTCACTCTCAACATCCATTCCAATACAACTCTCACGGTTGTAAGTAATCGGCTCATTACTCGCAGAATCATTCCTGCATTACTATGGCCCACCATTGACCTACTGTAGTCATTCATTTTCTATGAAGTTTTAATAGCTAACCATACGGAGTCCATTCATATCATATCGAATCCTTCTAAGGAGGTAACATAATCACCATTCATGATTCGTGAAGAACATTCCTGATCCTGACATACATACATGACATGAAGCAGATAAAATTGCAGAAGAGTTTCAATCAAAGCAACGATAGCAGGCTAATACCATTATTAACCATATTTCTTTACTGGGAGACATGAAGCTCAAAGGTTCATTTAGTCCTTTCGTAACATGCTCCTGGCTTATCTCAAGATAGGACCTTCTAAGATAGAAAGCCCGCTCACGGCGATTACATGAATTTAATCTTTACCAAACTACTATTACGGCTGAGTACCACACAGTCATTAGAAGGAATGTCAATCTTTCACACCATAATATAACCTTCACGGAACTAACCATTATCACTGTATTCCTCTGGCACGAGTGTTGATAATTGTCCTCTTACACTTAAAGTGTTGTCCACCTCTTTGGCCTTTCCTGATAGTAAAATTTCCTTACAATCAATGTCATTTTAACCACCTCCAACTAAATTTTCTACCTCATTTCAATCACTGCTTATGTGAAAATGCTTCTCTTAAGTCCTGGTGAGAAAAAAATCACCATTTTTCCATAAGTCATTGCCTTAGTCTTTAGATGTGAACATTGCCACGACTGACTCTCGATCATACTTAGGACGTCTCTTATCTTGGGTCCTTCTTGTTTTCACCAATCTCGAACCTCATTGGATCGATCTATACTTTCTTATGGTTCAACACATGCCGCACCTGGCATTATTATAATTTCGTCATATTTCCTTCATCAAAATTTCTATTCTTGAGAACTTTGAATATTACCTTTCTCCTTGTAAAACCTCAAAGGTTATCCTTAAATCCTTCATCAGGTACACCCTAGGCACATGGCATATCAAGATACCATTTACTAATACCAGAATCATTGTCTATATACTTTTAAAAAATTTCTCCACTGATCCTTAAAGGTTGTTGTTACCTTAATCCTTTCCAATTCATACTGTCAAAACTCATACTATCCCTATGAAGGGTGAAATGCCAACCTTTATGCATTCCCCTAGGATTCATTTTAAGTTGCCGATGTTCTATCCTTAATTCCACCTTTAAAAAGGTACATGCATCCTTCCATGGATAAATCAAGTCATATATCCCTGATAAGGGTGTCTTATTCAATCATTCCCACCTCGATTTTCTATACCAAATTTCATAATAGTATCCTTATCCAAAATGAGGTCAATCCATATGGCCTCCACAAGACAATAATGGTTATCCACTTTTCTTGCCTGATTCGGTAATGATAACAGGGGTGTTCTGGAAGAAATTGGTCGTGTTCAACGTGAACTTCTTCTTAATAATTCCTCTTTTATTTTTGTTGTTTATCTCAACAGTCATCTCAATGTTGGGATATTTTCATACCTGGCGTCTCCCTTTCTGGGTATCATGCCCCCGGTCTTACACTTCACATTCTTGAAGGTCACTTCCTTCATCCAATTTTCCTAATTTCTTACTTTCTTGTCTTCTCAGTCTATCCGCGTCTCATTGTTTATCCTTCGAACTATCTCAAGGTTTCCTCGAATTCTCCCAACTTAAAGGGGTACAATATATATGTATCTCTTATGCCTTCAACCATCAATTTTAACTCATGGTGAATCACACTCATCCTGACGATTACATACTTTTCTATTTCTATTGCTACGAGTCTTTAGGGTTTCCTCATACCCAACTCCCTTATCATTCCTCAAACTCTATTGCCTTTATATTCCTTTCCACTTCAGTTTCTTTTTATTTTCCTTTCTCTTATCATTATTTCATGAACCAACACAACATAAGCATTGATTTCAAACATCCCGTCATTCTCGATTCGTGTCCTCGGAACGAATCTTGACAACTTTTACAACTTAGATTCATAATTCATCATACTCGTCTGCCTTTGTTCTGGCTCTAAAACTTTTACATTATCTCCATAACCTTGGGAAGTACTTTCCTGAAAACAATTGACTGAACTTAAATCAGTTTATTATAATCTCTTGCTCCGTGCCTTCCTTGGCCTTTCACCAGCGGGTGGTCTCTCTCTTAGGAGGGTAAGTGACAAAAACAGTCTTTTGTGATTCGTCAATCATTTAGAATCTCAAATGATTCCTATATTTCCTTTAGCCAGGCTCTTGCCTCGACTGGGTCAGCTTGTTCCTTGGAACTCTGAGAGCTTAGCGACTTAAAGGTCCTGAAAGAATTTCTCACCGCATTGTTTCCTCAGGGTGGTGGTTGGGGATAATAGTCTAAGTTATGTCTAGAAAGGTCCATAAATTATCGTATAGGAGTACCGTCTCGGGTCTCCTTTCCTTACTCGACTTTTGTTTCCTGAGTCTGAACATTCCCTCCTCATCCCCATAATCGGGGTCATCCTACATGTTTTAAATCCTCATTTTCCACTTCATTATGTTATGGGTTCCTTCTATCTTGATGGCGACCTCCCTGACTATCACGTTCAGGGTTTGCTCTAAATCTTATTCCTCAAACTAGCTTTCATCTAAGATCTCATCTTTAAGCTCTTGAACATTTGGAACCCAAATTCTGTAGGAATACCTCATTATTCCCTTATCATCTTTCTCGGTATTAATCTCTTATCTATTTATTGGCTCTCTGCCTTCATTCATCACTTTTTCTGGCACAATATGTTCTTTTCCAATAATTTGGGTTGTATTGCAATCTCAAACAGCTTTTCGGTACCGGCTCCGGTTACCTTCACTTCTATTTCCATTTTCTCAAAATCTCTTATAAACTCTCCCAAAGACATTATCATCTTGAGTCTCTCCTTTTTACTAAGGGCGTCAACCACCACATTGGCTTTCCCCGAATGATAAAGAATCTCCCAATCATAATTCTTGATTAGCTATAACTGCCTCCTCTGACGTATGTTAAGCTCTTTCTACGTAAAAATGTACTAGAGCTCCTATGGTTTGTGTAAATCTTGCACTTCTCTCCATACAAGTAGTGCCTCCAATTTTAGGGAAAAACTATTGCCATGAGCCCAAGCTCATGGGTGGGGATATCGAATTTTATATTCCCTTAATTATCTTGACGCGTACACGATTACCTTGTTGTGTTGTATAAGAAGCACCCTAATTCCTTATGCGAAACGTCACTACACATCACAAAATCTCCTTTTCCATCCGGCAACGCCATCATAGGGGCTGTCACCAATCTTTACTTCAGTTCTTGAAAGTTGTTCTCGTATTTCTCTGTCCATTCGAACTTCTCAGTCTTACGAGTAAGCGCGTTAAAGGGGCTACTATCTTTACGAACTTGAACGAACCTCCGGTAAGAACCGGCCAATCCTACCTCTGGTAGTCGCCCTAACCATAGTCATCAATTCCTCAGTGGTCCTTTATTCATTCTTGTCAGGATCCTCCACGGGATTCTTCTCAGCAACAATCCCTTCTAGGGCAACATCCTCAACCGCTACATCCTCAATATGAACATCATCCGGTCCCGCGTTAGGACGCTCTATCGGATCCATAATCTGATCCCCAATAAGTAATAAAACATCACCGTGTTGTTGTTCCTCAACCTCAGGGTTCGGAGTCTCGCTACCATATACGATAACGAACTACGCTTCTATCACGATATTTATAAGGGTTCCCATAAGGGTTTTAACTGTCAGTACTACGTTAGGTAGTCCGACTATGAACTTGGTAAAAGTTCTTATTATCTTAGTGAACTTATTATTTTAACGTCATATCATCTCTGAGGTTTATAACGCTTAGCTCTGATACCATTTCTGTAACACCCCCAAATCCGGGGTCGGGGATTCGGGTTGTCACGAGTTCTATTTCCCTTAATAATACTTAACCTTAACAATCAACCAACTGCTGCGTATTGTGACCCCACATTATACACATACAAACCACAAGTTATAGTCTCAGAGATGAAAACTAAAAATAACACAAGTCATTTTATTCCACAATTATAAGCCATTTCACCTCAAAAGGGTTTCTGAATAATTTACATATTCTTTGCCATTATTACAATTCATAAATATACATAAGTCTGGTACATTAAAATTTGAAAGCCTAGCCTATTGGTAGATCATACCTCAGCTACACCGCATCAACGCCTACAAGAAACTGCGGAACGTTTCCTATCTGCTCGCAAATTGGGAGCTTGATCCAGTTCATCTTGTCTATCTTTTGTTGTGTGATGAAAGAAGAAAGCAAGGGTGAGCAACAAGCCCACCGAAATAGTATGTATAATAATTAACAATATATGAGCATGCTCATAGTATTCATGAAAGTCTTGGTCAAGAAGAAATGAACCAAGTTGATATCTTAACGCGACCAAGTCGCAAAATATTCAGTATATATATATATATACTTTTCAAAATCTTTGAAATGCTCTGCCATGCATAATACACCCGTAGTTCCAGTTTATAACTGTATAAAAATATCGTTGCAAGGGGATCTCATATATCTAACCTTGTCTCAACGTTTTTGTGAAAATCTTTGTCATGCATAAGATAATCAATAACCAGATATAAGTTGAAAAGATGAAGTTACAAGATACCCCAATATACTTATATCTTTCCCAAATACTACTTGAACTACCACCGTTCAAGTTATAATCAGTTTCAAAAGTTCATCACATAGATGAGACTACAAGATAAGAGTTGAATAGATTCAATCCTTGAAATATCATTATAAATAATGAAGTTACGAGATACTTCATTAAGTCCCGATATATATATATACACCTATATATATACATTTCATACACTCCTTTAAAACCTCTGTTATGAAAATAATAAACAGAGTTGCAATATCCAATAAATTTGGAAAGGAGAAAACATTGGCATAAACCTGATATCTTGCTGATCAGGCAAAGATACCAATAAGTAACCTTTTCTACTAGTAGATGGACGAATTCCCCACTGGTCATCACCCTGGCCGCAATAGGATCTTAAGCTGGACTGCCACACAGCCACTTACGCATTTGATGGACTCCCACTGAGCCACTTACACTTTCATGGACGCTCACTGAGCCCAGGTTGCTTATGCCGACTCAATAGATGGACTTACTTCCCGAACGTTGGGTAAGTAATCAATTCATTTATCAAAACAGCAACCTTGTTGCGAAATATAAATACACCACAGAGCCGGATCCCTCAGGTTTTGAGCGAGTATTTAAATTCCCTTTAAAAGGAAGATCTTAAATATAAAAATGAGTTTTGGGATCCGCTCTAACTTTTAAAATCATTTCGAAGACTCGAAACATTTTTAAGAATGTTTGAAGTACTGCTGATTTATTAAAATAAATCAGTCCCAATATATTAGAAAATATCTGAATATTATTATTTAAATAATATTCCCAAAAAGGATAATCTTTATAAAAATAATTGAAGTAGAAGTTTTAAAACTCATACTTGGAATGAATATTAATAACCAAAGATATACTTATACGAAAGTATGATCTTTATTTGAATAATCGAAAATAAGTTTGATTATCGAAACATTATTCTTTAATAAAATAAAGAATATTATTTAATAAATAAGCGGAGTCATAAGTCCACGAATGAATATTCAAAATAATATTCATAAAATAAACGGAGTCATAAGTCCTCGAATGAATATTCAACTAATAATATTCATTAATTAAAATAAACAGAGTCATAAGTCCTCGAATGAATATTCAACTAATATTCATTAATAAAATAAACGGAGTCATAAGCCCTCGAATGAATATTCAAAATAATATTCATTAATAAAATAAACGGACTCATAAGCCCTCGAATGAATATTCAAAATAATATTCATTAATAAAATAAACGGAGTCATAAGCCCTCGAATGAATATTCAAAATAATATTTATTAAATAAATAAAATAAAGTTATTGAATAAACCTTATTCGATTAATAGTTTTGAAAACTATATCAATATATATATATATATATATATATATATATATATTATACGCGGGAACATCAACTCCCGGTTTAGAAAAATGTTCACCTTTGGGTCCCCTATACTAAGGGTATACGCGGCTACTGCTTATCTCTAGCATAGGTATAATGCATTTTATAAGCATTTGAATCAACAATTAGATATCAAGATTACGAAACAGGCATGCATATATACCATATTAACCTGCTCCAATATATCGCAAGATTTGCTAATAACAATCATGCACTTATCACAAGATAATGCATATACATATATACATCACAACAACAGTATAACGGGTAGAAACCTTGCCTGAGCGACTGGGGGTGGTAAAAGGCCTCGGATGAGCCTGGTAACCTATAAACAACATATAAGTTGGAATTAAATGAAAGTCGCTTAAGAATCTACACTTTAACCAACTAGATTCTAACGCTCGCTTTTGCGCTTAACGATTCACTTAAGTCGCTCGAGTACCCTCGGCTCCACCATTTTTAATAAATTAACCATTACGAATTTTAAGGAGATTCTTTCGCGAGTACTTTACCAACTTCCTAATCCACATTACATAATTGTTTCGTAATCCAATTTTTCTTTTAGGGGCCTTAACCAAGGTTTCAAAGTAAGGCGAGGGGTAATGGTCCGTTCGCGAAATGCCGTTACTTAAAACGGTCGTTTCTCCTAAACCGCACATCGGATTCAAGCGAACCACATATCAAAACGAAGCTCGTAACATGAACTATCTAATCATGGAAATGATCATTTCATGGCAGTGAGTGTTCTGGTGCAAAAGTTAAGCACAAAACAGTCTAAGGTAAATCGGGCATTACGACGGCTATGTTTACGCAATTACCAAAGTTTAAACTACTCCAATCAACCACAAATCAACCACAAATCAACCCATAACCACCAATACCACCAAACTTCATCCAAACCTTACTAACTCAGTCCATAACCTCATGATTTTTCCAATTTATTCAATCTCAAACAAGAGCTACTAACTATACTTAAGGTTCATCAACCAACAACCAGATTTATAACCCAAAATCATTATAATTCCAACCAAACTCTAAACATACAAGAATCATGCTCTCATGAACTATAAAAAACAAAACCAAACCTAATACTCAAAGTAAAGCTAGGGTTTGGAGGTGTTATACCTTCCTTGGAGTTATTAGAGTAGCTAGGAAGTCTTAGGGAGCCTCCTTCAAGCTTGATCTTTCCAAAGAAATCAAGAACACAAAGTTAGGTTTTGAAGTTTCTAAAAGTCAGATTGAAAGAACTGTCAAAACGAGGGTCTTACCTGCTTATTTGGACGAGACTTGTGAACAAGAGTTGTAGACCATCTCAATACCTTTCCAAAGAGCTATAGAACATACTATTTTAGTGAGTATTGAAGGAGATATGGTAGTTTGAAGTTGCTGCTCTGGTTTTGGCCGAGACCTTTTGTTCTAGGAAAGCAAAAGTCAACTTCTAATTTGTGTTTTGTGTTTTTGATTTATTTTGCTTGGTTGTTTCCTTTTGTTTTGCTTAATTACCTTTTAACCATGGTAAAATTTGTGTGGCTTGTAATCAACCAACAATCCCTCCATTTGTCATGCTTATGTCACCATGTCTATGTCATCCATTTGCCACATGTCTCTTCCTTGTGGTTTGATGATGTCATAATCCTTGGTTTCTTGTACAAGCTTGTCTCTTGGTCACTTATTTGTTTTACGGTTCGCTTAACTTTCATTCTCGTTTATCGTTTGAGAGATCATACCCGGGATCTTATAACTTGGGTTCCCCTAAACCCTTTTTAATAATTTATATTCCTTTTATGATCCTCTCTTATATTCCTTGAATTTAAATCCTTTTAATCATGTTACCTTATACCCAATTCTTTCGGTATCTGGTGGATTTTTGGGAAAAATCAAAGTGTTCGAATTTGGATTATGACGATCTTTACATACACTTATTTACTTTATGGAGTACTAATACGATCTTAGAATTTCCATAACAGTACTCCTATATAGCGTGTTCTGATAATTTTCCTTAATCAGCATCATCAGCAAAAGTTACTATTCATCCGTGTTTAAAAAAAATCCAAAAATTGGGGTTATTACAAGTGGTTCCTTCATAGGTTACCACTAATTTGTTCCACATTTCTTGTGCCGACTTGTAATTATTTACTCTTTTATATTCTTTTTCTGCAAGTGTACTTGTGAGAACCGTTTCCTCCTTTGCGGCTATATTCATTGTGGCTTCTTCCTCTAAGTTGTATTCACTAAACTTCTTTTCGACGATGGTGTCATCGATAGTTTTGGTAGGAATGCGAACACCGTCTTTGATAGCCATCCAAACTTTGACTCCTTGAGATCTAGCATAAATGTGAAACCTTGTTTTCCATGTTGCAAACTTGGTGCCGTCAAATAGAGGAGGTTGTGAGATAGATAGACCTTCACCACATCCAACGGGATTAATATACGCCATTCCGGATCACTTTTTATTGTGCCTGTAAATCTGTAATTCACTTAACAAACACGTTAAAAAGCACTGCTCTGATACCAATTGTAAGGTCCCGTCTGAGGGCTATTTTAAGCTAGAAGGGGGGTTGAATAGCTTAATTACTAATTTAAAAATTGTTGTGGCATTTTAAAAATATTTTATCCCTTTTAAAACTTTACCGAGTGGTTATGCAGTTTATATGTGCAGAAGATAAAGTGCAAGGAAAGAAAATATCACACGGTGATTTTATCCTGGTTCGCGATGACACAACCTCTAATAGATTCGCTCACCCCTACTCCAGTCCCCGAGCTCCTCTCCCGGACTCGGGATTTTCCCTTATAATAAACTCGCTCCTTTAATAGGCGGAGAAGCCTTTATACCCTTTACAAGTATTTATCTTGGTGCGTAACACATGGGTCACCACCTCAAAATAAATGTATTACCTACACAACTTATCTTAGACAATAACTCCCCGCTATTTCTTCAAAGTTGTTGTAGAGCCTTTGTGTGGACTTGGCTTCCTTAGCTTTTACCGGTCTTGGATCTTAGTGATCCGGTCTTGGGTCTTTCCTCTTCTTCACGGTGCTAAGACTACTAACTCCCCGTTAGTACGTCTAGGACTTGAGTCTTAGAACGAGAATCAGCTCACGTCACTTCACCTCACTACAAAACTAACAAGACAATCCACGAAACAAAACAAGTAGGAAAAGATTTGTTTTGAACTAGTATGTTATTGTACTAGCCCACAAGTAGTATAATATACAAATAAGAATATTAAAACTAATTAGTTATACTTGACTTAAAATACAACAAGATGGTCAAGTATATTTATAATTACTCCTTTATAGATTTAATAAAGTTGTGGAGTAATATGAGAAGTCCCTTTTTATATTAAGCACTTATGGCTTATGACTTCTTTAGTATTCTTCTTCTTTCGATTAAGTATTTATGAATCGAAGAATACTTTAATTACAACCTCGGAGTTGTAATTTTACCTTTAAGTATATTAACTTAAGGTTTTAAGGTATACTTGTATATTGACGATTATACGGTCAAAGTATACTCTTTTAACTTCAATCACATTTATAAGATTTATGAGTCTTAGCCAAGATCCAATTAAATAAGTACAAGTAATTGGCTAAAGATTGTGCTTTCAAAGTTTGGACAAGTAATTACGAGTATTTTATAGATATCGTAGTATAACCCCACGGAACACTAAAGATGTTAGAAGGGGCTTATACGATCTGACTCGTAATTGTTTATATACATGATATCTGTTAGCCAAGATCCAATTAAATAGCATAAATTAATTGGCTAACTCATGGATTTGATTCGTCCTTAATTTTAACGGATGATTATGAAGTAGTTTATATGGAACAAGCTATAATCCCCCGAAACACTAAAGGTGATAGAAGGGATTACACTTTTACTTCGTAATATTTTATATGTACGTTATTAGTTAGACAAGATCCAGTTAAAGAGCGTTAAGTAATTGTCTAACTCGTACGATCCGTTTTAAGATTTGACAAATTACGAAGTGTTTATATGAGACAAGTAATAATCCCCCGGAGAGCACTATAGATGCTAGAAAGGATTACACTTAAACTTCGTAATTATGTTATGAGTACGAATGAATGTTAGCCAAGATCCAATTAAAATGCAAAAAATAATTGGCTAACTCGTACTTGTGTCAAATATAATCTCCCCTTGGAGATAAAGTACTTTTCTTTTTAGATCTTCTCGTTGGAATGATTTATATGAAGATCAAGTACTTATTCGAATTTCGAGTTCGAATCTACGTTCTCCCCGAGAACTTCCTTTATAAGAGAGCTTTTATTAGAGCTTAAGTTGGGTGGAATGAATGGTGAAGATTTGAGAAGGAATGGATGGTGGATGGAGTGTATCACATGGATTGATGACATGGCAAGTAGGTTGTGTTTCTTTGCAAATGGGAAGGAAGCACAAGTTAGTACTCATTCAAATCTCGGCTGATATATATATATATATATATATATATATATATTAAATATATATTTTTTCTTTTCTTTTAATCATTCCTTAATTACTTTAAATAAGGATTAAGCATCATTAATTATGACCATCCCAAAAACTCTTAAATAAATACCATAAAAAATATGATAATTACTTAAATAATATAAAATGATGTCCTGTAAGTTTTTGTCAACTTTAGTCAATGGTAGCTAGGTCAAACTTGGTCAACTGTGGGACCAACTGCCTCGATTTTTGTGCCCGGACAAAAAATCTCTGAAAGCTACGATATTTTTACCATACTTAGAAAATACCATTTCAATGATCCATACCAAATTTCAAGTCGTTCTAGCATGTGGAAGTATTTTATCTAAAATTGGAACTGTTCTGTCAGCCTTTCTTCCGAGTAAAAATACCATTGGTCTTGAATTAAAGGAGATGGATCTTCTGACCAAAGTTTTGACTTGTATAAATACTTAAAATATATTTCCTATTATATGTGATATATTTGGGTGATATAAAATGTGTTTGAGTATTTTTTGAATAATTTTCTCCGAGAAATGCTGATTTTACGAAACGGGAGAAAAATACTGTAAGTATACATAATTGAGTTGCAGAAATGGATATTAATATTCCAATCATGAATATTAATAATCTTTGAATAAAAACTCTTTTAATTATATATAGAGATATATTTTGGAGCGAAGAGTTTAAATATTTTTGATATAGCACGAAACTTCTAAAGAATATTTCTGATATATTCTTTATTCGAGCTTGTTGCCCATATTCCTGTTGCAACACAGATCTAAGAAATATCATATATTGATGTTTCTTCTTTGATCATATTGCCTTAGAGATATATTTCATAAAGATATAGTTTTGATAATTTGCAAGAATGGAATATCTCTTTTATCTGTTTAAAAGACATGATTTTGCTATTTTGACTTTTTTTACTTTGATTTGGATTAATTAAATTCATGTCCTAATGGAGAGGATCTACGTGTTCTTAATTTTATGTTTAATCGTACAAATACCAAAATAAATAATATATCAAAGATATCCTTTCACTGAGTATGATTGAGAGTCAGTCGTGACAATGTTCACATCTAAAGACCGAGGCAATAACTTATGGAAAAATGGTGATATTATTTTTCTCACCAAATCTTAAGGAAGAGAATTTTCACACAAGAAGTGATTGGAAATGAGGTAGAAAATTTATTTGAAGATTGTTCTAAAGACATTAATTATAAGGAACTATTACTATCAGGAAAGGCCAATGAGGTGGCCGGCAATCTAAGTGTAAGAGAGCAATTATAGGCGCTCGTGCCAGAGGAATACAGTGATGATGGTTAAATCCGTGAATGTTGTATTATGGTTTGTAAGATTGACATTCCTTCTAATGATTGTGTGATACTCAACCATATTAATAGTTTGGTAAAGATTGAATTCATGTTAACCGCCGTGAGCGGGCTACCTATCTTAGAAGGTCCTATCTTGAGATAAGCCAGGGCCATGTTACAAAAGGACTAAATAAACCTTTGAACTTCATGCCTCCTAATAAAGACATATGGTTAATAATGGTATTAACCTGCTATCATTTCTTTGATTGAAACTCTTCTGCAATTTAATCTGCTTCATATCATATATACGCCAAGCTCATGAGTGTTCTTCTTGAATCATGAAATGGTGATTATGTTGCCTCTCTAGAAGGTTTCGGTACGGCAGGTATGGAATCTGTATGATTAACTATTAAGATTCCAAAGAAAACGAATGACTACAGTAGGTTAGCGCTGGATTATAGTCACGAATCAACGATTCCTTGAATAATGAGACGACAACAACCGTGAGAGTTGTATTGTATGGATGTTGAGATTGAGTACCACTAATCGGGTCATGTTGACGTATAAGTTATCATTGATAGGCTAACTAGTGGATTATCTATCTATTGAATATGTATTCCTTCTTATCGACAGAGAGTCGTATTACTATACGTGAAAGGTTGTGATGCAAGCATAGAATTCTAGTAACGACGATGTCTAGAATGAAATCCCATATTCGATTTTTCAATGTCGAGGGAGTTTCAAATATGATTGTTTATAAGCTCGAGCAAGAGCATGGGTCCATAGAACGATGGACGGAATAGTAAATATTCAGGCACATGAATTGCGATGTGATAATACTTGATGTTGATATATGTACATATGTTTCGTTCTCCTTTGATAAACCTCTATAGTTCAGAGGTAGATTCCAAGCCAAATATTTTGTGGTAGTATTTTTTTTATATAATGCTCTTAAATTCGTTCTTTTTTATTTCTCTCATTTTTATTTCGTGTAAACTGAGAAGAACAACCCTTCCAGAAGGGGGGTATTGCCGAATGACTATCTTTCTATGTGATATAAGCCTAGTAGGATACCACATGTTGTTTAATCGCTTGTCAAGTACTAAAGGCTGGCCACCTTCTGTACTAACTATGCGATATAACAAGTGTTCATGATCATAGTGATCTCTCAATAAATTCTTTTACTTCTATATGAAGGACCAAGCTTTCGAAGATGGAAGCAGCTAGAGGTGAAGTGGTATCAGTACGGTGGTATTCCGAATCTAACGCGTTCGTGATACTAAGGTTGACGTGGTTATTAAAAGGTTATAGAACGCTAACGAGCAAAAGTGTAACCAGTATAATATTAGGTACGGAAGATAGTAATGATTACACACTAGAAAAGAGTGGGCATTGAGAAGCAAAAGCTATAACGCTAGAAGCTATGATGAGAGTCTGTGCAATAGACTTGAAAGAATTTGGAATGATCACTTAACACGGATTGAGTTTTCTTACGACAATAGATCGTATGTCAGTATCGAGATGTCACCTTATGAGATCCTTGAGGGAAGACAATGTCGATCTCCCTTATGTTAGGATGAAGTTGTAGAGCACAAGATGCTCGGACCAGCAGTGGTCCAAAGGACTAAGGATATAATAGATCTAATCAGAGGACAACTGGTAGTAGCCCAAGATGGACATAAGAAGTATGCTGATTTGACATGAAAGGACAAAGAGTATGAAGTAGGGGACCTAGTGTTGTTACAGGTATTCCCTTGGGAAGGAGGGATGAGGTTCAGAAAGAAAGGAAAGCTAAGCCCACAATTTGTTGGACCCTTGGATATATTGAGCCGTATTGGGAAGTTATCAAATGAACTAGCCCTACCCCCGAACCTGCAACAAGTTCGTAATAAGTTCCAAGTATCAATGTTAAGGAAGTGTGATCCATAGGCAAGACACATAGGGGAATATGAAAATGTAAACCTCCGACCAGACTTAACCTATGTGGAGCAACCAGTGAGGGTTATGAATAAAAAAAGGGAACAAGTGCTTAGGAAGATGGTTACCCAACTAGTCAGAATTTGGTGGTAGAATCATAATGTGGGAAAATTGACTTGAGTTAGAAACTGCAATGCTAGAAAAGTATCCCCAACTGTTTTCTATCTGATTCCGGGATGAAATCCTTTTAAGGAGGGGAGACTGTAATAACCCCAAAAATTTTGGACTTTTTGTAATCCTTATGAATAGTGAATTTGCTGATTATGTTGATTAAGGAAATTTTTCATGCCACACTATGTAGGGGTTCTTTTATTGATATTCTGAGATCTATTAGTACTCCATAAAATATATGAGTGTATGTAAAGATCATTAGCTACCAAATTTGAACACTTTGAATTTTCCCGAAAATCCACCAGATACGGAAAGAATTGATTATAAGGTAACATGATTAGAAGGATTTAAATTCAAGGATAATAAGAGAGGATCATAAAAGGAATATAAAATATTGAGAAAGGTTTAGGGCAACCCAAGTAATAAGGTCTCGGATATGATCCCTCAAATGACGAACGAAAACAATAGTTAAGCGAACCGTATAACAGATAAGCGGTCATTAGCCATGTAATTAAGCACTAATCAAAGGGATTAGGGGAGGATGACATCATCCAACCATAAGGATTGAACAAGTGTCCTTGTGATGATGTAATCAAGGTGAGATCATCACTTTATTAAAGCAAAAGCAAAGATATTTTGAAAGGTTAATTTTCAACCAAGCATTTCATTTCATTCACAAAAATCAACCAAGCAACATTTCATTTCTCTCCCCCCATTTCTAAGCTTCTTGCTCTCGGCTTCTTCCTTAATAAATGGGAAGTCCAAGCTCCTCTAATTGCTAATTTACAAGGTAATTATCCTAGTTTCTCCTAGTTAAGTTACATACTTCCTAGGAATCTTAGCTTCAAAATCCTTTCCTAGCATTTTCTATAAATCATTCAAGAAGATGATAAATAGTACTTTCTTGAAATTAATTTTGTGTTCTTGATTTCTTTGGAAAGATCAAGCTAGTGGGAGGATATATTAAGGCTCCCTAAGGTTTCCTAGCAACTCACCACACACCAAGGAAGGTATAAACTTCAAACCCTAGCCTTTATTTTGATTGTTAGTGAGTTTGATGGTTGGTTTTGTAAATGAGAATCATGATTTTTTATTATTAAGTAGTTTGATTGAATTTGGAGTGATTTTGGATATAAATCTTGGTTATTGGTTAATGAATCTTAAGCTATAGTTAGTAGTTCATGTTTGTGGTTGAATAAATTGGAAAACCTTGAGGTTAGGGATTGATGTGGTATGGTTTAGGTGAAGTTTTGTTGTATTGATGGTTATGAGTTGGTTGGTGGTTAATTGGAGTAGTATAAATATTGGTAATCGCGTAAACATAGCCGTCATAATGTCTGTTTTCATTCAACTGCTTGTACTTAGTGTTCAGGACAGAAAGCTTACTGAACAATCTATAACTTTGCCATTCTTAGCCAGATCGTGTCGTAAGCTTTGTTTTGATATGTGGTTCGCTTGGATCCTATGTACGGTTTAGGAAAAATGACCGTTTTAAGTAACGGCATTTCGCGAGCGAACCATTACCTCTCGCTTTACTTTGAAACCTTGATTAAGGTCC
Source organism: Apium graveolens (assembly GCF_009905375.1). Lineage (NCBI taxonomy): Eukaryota > Viridiplantae > Streptophyta > Magnoliopsida > Apiales > Apiaceae > Apium > Apium graveolens. The sequence continues at coordinate 117,673,029 of NC_133656.1, forward strand.
TTGAAAGACTAATTGGATTATGAAACAATAATGTAAGATTAATTGGTTAGTTGGTAGAGTATTCGTAAAAGATTCGCCTTAAAATTCGTGAGTTTTGACTAGTTTCTTAAGCGACCGTAGTCTAATTCCGGCTTGTGTTGTTTTTTATAGGTTACCAGACCCACTCTAAGCTTAAGTCTACCCCGGAACGTTCAGGCAAGTTTTCTACCCGTTATACTGTTGTTGTGATGTAAATATATATATGCACTATCTTGTGATTAGTGCATGATTGTTATTAAAAAATCTTGCGATATATTGGAGCATGTTGATATGATATATATATATATTCATGTCTATTTCATAATCTTGATATCTCATTGTTATTTCAATGGATTATAAACTGCATAATACCTATGCTAGAGATAAGTAGTACTTGCGTATACCCTTAGTATAGGGGATCCAGAGATGAACATTTTTCTAAAACCGGGAGGTGATGTTCCCGAGTATATTATATATATATAAATAGTTTTCAAAACTATTAATTGAATAATGTTTATTCGATAGTTTTATATTATAAGTGAATATTATTTTTTTGAATATTCATTTAAGATTCCTATTACGATCAAAGACTAGTTTGATTATTTGAATAGAGTTTCTACTTATGAAACTTATTTTATTTCTATTAATAAATGAATATTAGTCTGAATATTCATTCGAGGACTTATGACTCCGCTTATTTTATTTATTGAATATTAGTCTGAATATTCATTTGAGGACTTATGACTCCGCTTATTTTATTTAATGAATATTAGTCTGAATATTCATTTGAGGACTTATGACTCTGCTTATTTTATATTAATGAATATTAGTTTTAATATTCATTCGAGGACTTATGACTCCGCTTATTTTATTAAATAATATTCTTTATTTTCTTAAAGAATAATGTTTCAATATTCGCCAAGTATTCGGAAAATGATTGATATTATCAAATCATTCTTACTTTAAATATTTCCAGAGATTATTTTCAAACTTTATCAAAATTATTTTTGAAAGTTAGAGCGGATCCCAAAACTCGTTTTCAAATTTAAGATCTTCCTTTCGAAGGGGATTTAAATACTCGCTCAATAATCTGAGGGATCCGGCTCCGTGATGTATTTGTATATTCGCAACAATGTTGCTGTTTTGATAAAAGAGTTTTTGATTACTTACCCAACATTCGGGAAGTAAAATTCTTGAAATAAGTTAATCCATTAACATGCATCTATTAGTCCCTTAACAATATAACAAGAATTACAGAAGGGGGGTTGAATGGAATTCTTGAACTTTTTTTCTTGAAATAAAAATGTTCAACTCGATTATAAATATATTTGTTTTGATTAGCACAATGCGGAATGTAAACTTAAATGAATCAAAACATAAGTAATTAAAAACAAGAGTCTTTAAAAACTTTCTGGTGGATTTAAACAATTCCACCAGAGATATATATAATATATCAAGAGAACTCTGTGTGCATAAATGCCCACAGCTGCTTACAAATGAAACTGCTGAGAATACAGGAAATGCTAAAGATTATGCTTACAAAGATTTCTCTGTTTTTGTGTTTCTCAGCTCTCTCAGTTATTTTTCTATTTTCTACAATCTTGGTTTATATATATTACCAAGATTACAAAGTCAAAAAGACTGAACAAATATAAAATCTAACAGTCTTAAGCTTTGCTGCTTTTCATCCTCTATTACCCAGTTAATGGGCTTCCACAGTGTGTTTGTATCCAACTCGACGGCTGTGTGTCAGCTTTCACTGTTCAACTGATGTTTGAATTCTTGATATGATCATCCGTCGACTTTTAGATCATTCGTCGATGACATAATTGATCATCCATCGACTGCTACGTTAAACATCCGTTGATAGTCATTTGATCATTCGTCGAAGGCTTTGTTGATCATCCGTCGGTAGCTATTTTGGCACTTGACTTCATTTCACTTATACAGAATTACAAGACATCATTTATGTACAATTAATCAACCTATTCTGCATATCTAGTCAAAGTCAACATGACTTATATGCTACTACAGATTCTATACAAAGGTGTATACATCACTGTGCTTCAATCTTATTATTACATAAGCTAATCACTCGATGGATAATAAGTTAATCATCCGTCGGGACTATAATGAGTCATCCGTCGGGACTATAATTCTTATCCGTCGAGTGCTACATTATTTCACTAAGTAAAATCTACTTAGATGTTTTGTTTAAGTGATCATCAAGTACACAACATATGCACCACAATCTCCCCCAATTTATGTCTACTGGAATTGTAGCCATAAATTAAGAGATACTTGATGATAACAAAACATCCTAATCATATATCTTTAAAGATAAGTAGATAAACTGAAAGTGCTTCAATTAAACAAAATGTACAAGGTTTGGCTCACAGTCAGTTCAAGATGCTCCTCTAGCCTGAGCAGGTTTTTCTAGTTCCTTGAAGGTCTGGATCTTCTTCCAAGCTTTCTGTTGTTTTCTTCAATTTGATTCTGGAGCTGCCTATGGAATTCTAGTTCATCAGATTCTGAGAGATCTAGCATTTCTTGCATCTCCAAGAGAGTCTCATTGCTAGAGATACTCAATTGGTCTTCTAGTATGAAGAATCTTCTCACACCCTTGTCATCCATGAATTCCATCAGCCAGTAGGGCCTTAGATGCACTCTTCTCCTTGTGTATGGGATGATTAGAGTCTTGGGGAGTGCATCTTTGGCTCTAACACTCCTTAGCTCTTCAATCTTCTTCAATACTAATCTTCTTGCAGTTACATTGAACCCAAAGTTTTTCTTGAAGGATGAATAGACTTTGATCAACACAACTTGGCTTTCTTGAAGTATCCTGTGAAGAGGCCACTTAATCTCCCTTCCTCCTTTGTACTTGAACACCAACCTTTCAAGTAGGTTTCTGTATGCATCAATTGCCCTTACTTCATCCAGCTCCTCCAGATAAAGGTTTAGATATGAGAATTCTTTGATGTCACACAAGTACAAGTAGTCTCCCCTGTTGACCTTGGGTTGAGCTTTAACTACTAACTTGGATTTGAGAGGTGACAGCTTCACTTTCTTGACTGCCCTTAATTTTGTCCTTTTTGGCTTAGTAAGGATTGGCAAGTTGAAATCAGGAATTGGTAATTTATCCCACTCTATTGGCTCATCCTTTGGCATAATAGGCTCTCCATGTATGTTCCTGTAGGGATCCACCACCCTTATTTCTTCAAAGACCACAGAGGGCTTTGATGCTTGAGTTGTAACAGATGTGGATTCCTTAGGAAATTGATCTCCCAATTCCTTTTCAACAACATCCAGTTTCCTTTTTGTTCTTCTAGCCAATTCTTTCTTCCTTGGGGATTTCTTCTGTTCTTCAATCTTCTTCTTTGATTCAGCAGCTTCAGATGGTTGAGAAGGAATTTGTTGAGAAGAGTTTACAGCCTGTAGCTTGGCCAAGATGGCAATCTGCTCTTTCTTTTGTTTAGATTTCTTTGCTTCTAGAGCAGCTTGCCTCTTTTCCTTCTTTAATCTCGCTTTCTCTTCTTTCTTTGCTTGAGCAAATTGTTGATGTCCAGCTACCACACAAATTTCCTTTCCATTTCTGAATATCTTAGCAATTCTCCTTTTTGAGGCTGAATCAGCTGGATCCTTATAGAATAGAATGGATCTTGACAAAAGCTTCTCTTCATCAGGCTTGGGTGTCTCATACACAGTATCCAAGGGATTCTTCAAAGATGACTTTGGATAATTTGCCCTTGGTTTAAGAATTATTTCAACCTTTTGTGATTTGATGCAGGAAGATTGTCCTTTCTCCAGATAGTTCATGCTCATCTCATTCACACTGAATGGCTTGACATGAGAGTGATGGATGGCTGACTTAACTTGCTCCATGACTAGTTCAAACTTTTTCTGAATTTCCTCATCAATCTTTTCCCAGTTGATTAAACTCAACTTTCCTTTTTCAGCAACTTTCAACTTTTCTGATGCTGCTTCAATTAGATCTATACCATCTGCAACTGGTGGCTTGGAGATAGTAATTGAAGGTACAATTACTTTGCTGATTTGCACTTGAAGTTTCTCCCCCACACTTGGTCCTTTCTCCCCCTTACTTGATTCTCTCTCCCCCTTTTTGTTATCATCAAGTTGAGGAGTTAGGCCTTGTGCTTTAGCCAGTTACATGAGAAGATTTGTCTGAGTCTGTTGATTTTGAAGAAGAATAGCCACTGAATCTTTAATGACTTGAACTCTGTTTTCCAGCTTGGCTAGTTTCTTTTCAGAGTCTGATTCTCCCCTCAATCTTAGTAGTAGATCTTGCATGGTACCATATGGCATTACTGAATCCAGTTTCTCAGAGTTATAGGTCTTCAAATCGGTTATATCTCTTTTCAATTCATCCACACTGAGATTCTGTCTTAAGTGCTGGATCTTCATTAGATGTAGAGAGTCTAGGTGAGCTTGAAGAACAGCCTTGGTACCAGCATCTGAAGTTTCCTGAAGGGCCTGTTGAATAGCCATTACTTGTTTGACCAAGGACACCTCAAATTGTCCTGGTGTAGATTCCTTTGCTCATGCCCATTCAGGTAAACTTAAAGCAGAACTTGGGCCTTCAGCTCCCCCTAAGTTCATGCTTCCATCCAAGGAACCAGAGTCATCATCATTAGAATTTACTCCAAATTCTTCAGATGGCTCTCCAGCTTGAGAAGGCATCCTGTTAACAACAACTTTATCTCTTTGAAGAGATTCTGTGGTGTGCACCAAATTCAAAGTCTGCTCTGCCTCCACATTGCCCTGAGCAGCCAATAATTGATAGGCTGACACAGGATGAGCAAAAGTGTCAGCATCCAAGGAAATGTTATCAATTTCAGCTTTGTAATGTTGCTAAAATTGTCTTTCCTTTTCAGCATCATTCACAATCATTGACTCACTAGCAATGGCTGGATCCATCCTTATTTCTCCTGTACCTGCCTTTCTCTCATATTCTCTCTTTTGTTGCATCAGGGTCTCACCCTGGCTCCCCACCCTCACACCCTCACCTTCACCTACTAAGGTGGAACTCCTCTCACTCTCTTTTGCCAATCCTGAAGAAATGGATTGCTGAGATTCACTCTTTTCCTCTCCTTTTGCCTGGGAGCAACTCAGCCTCTCACTCAATGCACTCTCCTCTCTCAGTTCTAAGAGTGATTGTATTACCACTAAATCTTCTGCACTTGAAATTATTGAAGTTTGAAGTTGTGCAGAGACACTCGACGGATAAGTGATATCCGTCGGGTGAGTAGTAAAGCTATCCGACGGATAACTGCTGTTAAGCTTATCCATTGGGATACAATCACTACTCGACGGATGAGCAATATCCATCGAGAGAGTAGAAATGAATGAGGTGGGAAGAGAAACTATTGTTGACTCTGTGTTGATTGAAGTTATTTGAGGCACATATGTCACAATAGAATCTGAAAGAATTGGCAAGTGAGCCAACAAATCATCTAAAAGATGATGCTCACTTGCACTAGATTTTGGCTTCCCCAACAGAGTTAAAGAAGGGGAATCAGGAATTGAAGTGTTTATCATATCCACTTCCAGAGAGTTTGTTGGTGAGTATGGTGTTTCAGTGGCTTCTATAATGAGAGATTTTGGCTGTGACTCCACATTTGTTGGAGCCACATCAATCTGAATTTGAGAAGGTGCAGGGACTGTGTCTTTAGCACCAGTTTGCACTGTGTCTGTGCCCTGTGCATCCCCAGTTGTTTTGGATTTCTTCTTTCTAGTATAAGTTTGGGGTGAGCTTGTGTCCCTAACCCTCTTGGCCTGTGCTCTTGGATGAGAGCTTTGTTCAATAGCCACATCCTTTTGGGAGGATGCAGCTAGAAGTGAGCTTTTGTCCTTTTTAAGCACTGCAGTTTGTTGGGAAATTGCAGTATGGCTAGGCTGGGATTCACTCAACTCTCCAACCTTATCCTTGGGGTTTCTTTGATGTTCACCCCTTCCCTCACCTAACCGACCCTCCTTCACACTCCCCTCTTTAGTTTTGGTAGATTTTTCAACTGGTACCTTTTGAGAGATACCAGAGGGGGTTTTCTTTGATTTGGATTTGGAAATAACAGTTATTTTGGCAGCTTTGGTAGGCAACTGTTTAGTCATTGTCACAGTTGCCATAGCTATGTCTGAAGTCAAAGAAATAGAGGAGATTGGAATAGTTGAGAGTATGGATGAACTTACCTCACTTACCTGAGGTGTCAGCATTACAGGGAAATAGAACATTGGCACATCCCTGTGATGGTTGGCTCTGTTCAAGTCTGCAATGATTCTTCTCTCTTGAACCCAACAAGCCAATTTGTTGTTTGGGTTCTCAAGTACAATCTCTTGACAAAGATGGTTAGGCAAAAGCATAAAAAATCTAGCATAGTAAACATTCTTTCCTCTTTTGGCTAAGTCACCTAGTTTAAAACCTAACTTATACACAATAAGGTCACTAAAATTGTAAAATTTGTCTGTAACTAGCACGTATAGCATGTTAAGCATGGAAATGTTCACAGAATCAAAATTACTGATTTTTCCAGAAAAGACTTTAGTTACAACATCACACATGTAACTCCATTCCTTCCTAAGACCTAGTCTTCTAATGTCACCTAGTTTTGTAGTAGGAAGTGCATAATGAATGGAATTGAGCATATTGACAATATCAGTGTCAGTGTGTGGTGCAGTTACATTATCATCAGGAATCTTGAAACATGCTTTTATTACATCGCTATTGATACAGAACTCGTTACCTTTGATAGTTAGAGTGATGGTTTTGTCAGTAGAGTTGTAGATTGCTGTTGTCCACATCTCTTCAACAACTTCACAATAAATTGTTGGCGATTCCAGCATGGAATAACTTAGTTTACAGTTTTTCACGAAGTCCATCATCCTGTGATAGTCTTCTGATTGCTGGATACCCTTATTGACCAAAGCAGTGAAGTTGTTCTTCTCATAGATGAACCCAGTCTGTGACATGATCTTTACTACGGGTGCCATTGTTAGAGAATTAAAGCTTGAAGAGAAAGAGGATTTTTTCTTGAGAGAGAATGAAATAAACACAGTTGAATTGAGAATGATAAAAGAAAATTATTAGAATTAAATAAGCTTTTATACTTCATCAAAAACAACGGATGAAAATAATAAAGAAAAGTAAATTACCCAATAGAAATTGCCTAAAATAGCCGTTTAAAAATAAACTGTAAAAATTCCACCCATTATCCGTCGTGTAATGCTTACAAACTGTAAGTATACTCGATGGATAATGTTCAGGGAATTAACGATTAAGATTTAGACACTTCGACGGATGAGGATAAACTGTTATCCGTCGAGTTTTAAAAGATTCCAGAAAAGTAATTGATTTTTATTTGCACATTGTATATCGACGGATGACTCAACTCGATGGATAATGGTCATCCGTCGAGATGCAAATTTTGACTTAACCAAAATTTCATCCAAGACTGAAAATCAGTTAAATTTCTGGCTACTTTTCAACTTGCAAAATAACTCAGATAGATTCAAGAGTAATTAAGCATAACTAACTCACTTACCAACCTAGAAAAGGTGGATTCATCCAGTGGCTTGGTAAAAATATCTGCAAGTTGCTTCTCACTTGGAACAAAATGTAACTCTACAGTACCATTCATTACATGTTCCCATATGAAATGGTACTTGATGTCTATGTGCTTTGTCCTTGAATGTTGCACTGGATTTTCAGTGATGGCAATTGCACTTGTGTTGTCACAGAAAATAGGAATCCTTTCAACTTGCAAACCATAGTCTAGCAATTGATTTTTCATCCATAAAATCTGTGCACAGCAACTGCCAGCAGCAATATATTCAGCTTCAGCTGTAGAAGTAGAAACTGAATTTTGCTTTTTACTGAACCAGGACACAAGCTTGTCTCCTAAAAATTGACAGGTTCCTGTTGTGCTCTTTCTATCAATTCTGCAACCTGCATAATCTGCATCTGAATAACCAGTTAGATCAAAACTAGAATCTCTAGGATACCAAATGCCAAGTTTTGGTGTTCCTTTGAGATATCTAAAAATTCTCTTAATAGCTATCAAGTGAGACTCTCTAGGATCATCCTGAAATCTAGCACATAAACATGTAGCAAACATTATATCTGGCCTACTAGCTGTTAAGTACAGAAGTGAGCCAACCATGCCTCTATAGCTTGAAATATCCACAGACTTTTCAGTAGTGTTTAGTTCAAGCTTAGTTGCAGTGGCCATGGGAGTTTTTGCAGATGTGCAATCCATTAGATCAAACTTCTTTAAAAGATCAAAAATATATTTAGTTTGACTAATGAATATTCCATCACTAACTTGCTTAACTTGTAAACCAACGTAAGTTAGTTCTCTCATCATACTCATTTCATACTTACTTCGCATCAGTTTGGCAAACTGTTTACAAAGTTTCTCATCTGTAGAGCCAAAGATAATATGATCTACATAAATTTCAAAAAGTATGCTAGAGCCATTAACATTTCTGAAAAATAAAGTTTTATCTACAGTACCTCTTGTGAAGTGATTTTCCAAAAGGAACTTTGATAAAGTGTCATACCAGGCTCTAGGTGCTTGCTTCAGTCCATAAAGTGCTTTCAGTAGATAATAGACATACTCTACAAAATTTGGATCTTCAAAGCCAGGAGGTTGACTAACATACACTTCTTCCTCCAAATCTCCATTCAGAAAGGCACTTTTGACATCCATTTGATAGACCTTGAAATTGGCATGGGCTGCATAGTCTAAGAAGATTCTGATGGCTTCAAGTCTTGCAACTGGAGCAAAAGTTTCATCAAAATCTTTTCCTTTTTGCTGGCAATAGCCTTTAGTAACCAATCTGGCTTTGTTCCTTACTACTATGCCATTTTCATCCATCTTGTTTCTGAATACCCATTTAGTGTCTATTGGATTCTTTCCTTTAGGCTTGGGTACCAGCTTCCATACTTTATTCCTTTCAAATTGGTTTAGGTCCTCCTGCATAGCTAAAATCCAATCAGGATCTAACAAGGCTTCTTCTACCTTCTTTGGTTCTTCCTTTGACAGAAAGCTGCTGTATAGACATTCTTCTTGAGTTGCTCTCCTGGTTTGAACTCTGGAAGAAACATCACCAATAATCAGTTCAAAGGGGTGATCTTTTGTCCATTTCCTTGGTTGAGGTAGATTAGCTCTAGATGAAGAGACCTCAATGTTGTCTTGATGTGTGATTGAGTTTTGATTGCTAGAAACTCCCCCTGAGTTTGTGGATCTTTGATTTGAGAAAGGGGTACTTTCTATGGGTGATCTGCCTTGACTTCCTGCTCCTTTTGATAACCCGACGGATGGTGAATTTTGAGTACCGACGGATGAGGCAGGTTGTCTTCCGACGGATAACACAGATTGCCTTCCGACGGATGAAGCATTATGTAACTCGACGGATGTTGAGTTTTGTGCTTCATTGGTGGTAGATTTGTCTGCATTATCCTTAGACACTGTTTCTTGATCACTCTCATCATCACTTTCATCACTAACGATCTCGATATTGTCGGATTTGAGGCTCTCATGGTAATCTCCATCTTTCAGTCCTTCAATCTGTTTATCATCAAACACAACATGTATAGATTCTACAACAATGTTGGTTCTTAGATTGTAGACTCTATATGCTTTACCAACAGCATATCGAACAAAAATTCCTTCATCTGCTTTAGCATCAAACTTTCCATTTTGATCAGTTTGATTTCTCAGAATATAGCATTTACAGCCAAAGACATCAAGAAAGTTTAGAGTTGGCTTCTTGTTCTTGAACAATTGATAAGAAGTCATGCATCTTGCTTGATTAATCTGAGAGATATTCTGAGTGTAGCATGCAGTATTTACAGCTTCAGCCCAGAAATAAGTTGGTAATTTTGATTCTTCAAGCATTGTCCTTGCAGCTTCAATAAGAGATCTGTTCTTTCTTTCCACTACTCCATTCTGTTGTGGAGTCCTTGCTGCTGAAAACTCAGGAAAGATCCCATTTTCCTCACAAAATGCTCTCATGACATAGTTCTTGAACTCAGTTCCATTATCACTCCTGATTTTTCTAACTTTGAAATCAGGATGATTGTTAACTTGCCTTATGTGATTGATGATGATTTCACTAGCCTCATCTTTAGACTTTACAAAATATGTCCAAGAGAACTTTGAGAAATCATCTACAATTACTAGGCAAAATCTTTTCTTTAAAATTCACAATACATTGACTGGTCCAAACAAATCCATGTGAAGCAGTTGCAGAGGCTCTTCAATTGCTGAATCAAGTTTCTTCCTGAATGATACTTTGATCTGCTTCCCTTTTTGGCAGGCATCACACAATCCATCCTTTGTAAACTCCACTAGAGGAATGCCTCTAACTAGCTCTTTCTTTACCAACTCATTCATGGTCTTGAAGTTTAAATGGGATAGCTTCTTGTGCATTACCCAACTTTCATCTTGACTTGCTTTGCTGAGAAGACAAGTTACAGATTCTGCTTTAGTTGAGTTGAAGTCAGCTAGATACACATTTCCTCTTCTCACACCAGTGAGAATCACTTTGTTGTTTTGATTATTAGTCACAACACAGGCTTCTTTGTTGAAGGTTACTGAGTTGCCTTTGTCACAAAGTTGGTTGATACTCAACAGATTGTGTTTGAGACCATCCACTAAGGCAACCTCTTCAATGATGACATTGTCCTTTGAAATCAAGCCATATCCCACAGTATAACCTTTGCTGTCATCTCCAAAAGTGATACTTGGGCCAGCTCTTTCCTTAAGCTCTGTGAGCAGGGTAGAATCACCAGTCATGTGTCTTGAACAACCACTATCCAAGTACCAAAGATTCCTTCTGTTTCCCTGCACACATCAAAATCAAATCAAGTTGATTTTGGTACCCAAGTTTCCTTGGGTCCTGCCTTGTTAGCTTTCTTCTTCCGTTTCTTAGGTCTTAACTCATTTGACTTAGGAATTTCAGATTCTTCCTTAGTCATTTGGGTTGGGCCTTTGAAACCACTAGATGCAACAGAATTATTATGCATGTTATGGCTAACAGGAAATGGCATGCTTGGTGCAAACATGTTATTCCAGTAAGGCATGCTAAATGGCATTTGAGGCATATTGTATGCAGCATAATATGGATTAGGCGCAAATGGCATATTAGCAAACTGTGCATTTATATTCTGTGTAGGCATAGCATTAACAGGCATGGGAGGCATGGTATTCATGTTAGGAAATTGAGGCTGGATAGACATGGGAGTAGGCATGGCAGATTTGCAATTAACAGACAAATGATTTACACTACCACACTTGGCACAGATTTTTCTAGGAGCATATTTATCAGGTGTGTAGTTATTGTGTTTGTTAATCCCTACTTTACCATTCCTATTGTTTTTCTTTTTAGTCTCTGTTTTACCTCTATTTTCTCAAGTCTGTCACTTAATTGTTTGACAGTCATGTGAGCAACATTAGCCTTTTTCCCTTTCTTAGCTTGACTTGACTCTCCTGAAACAAAGTTCTTGGAAACAGACCCATACTTATCATTTAGCTTGGTTAATTTGGCTTTGCTAATGGGTTTGCTTACATCCGACGGATGAAGATTTTTATCATTCGACGGATAACACTTTTTGTTATCCGACGGATAGTCCTCATCATCCGTCGAGTCTACATCTGTCAGCAACCCATCTACCAAAGTAGGTTCTAGTTTCTCCTTATTCTTTTTCCAGGCTTCATCACAAAAAGACTCAATTCCTTGAACCTTGGTGATTTGAGCATGAACATCTCTGGATGTTTTCCATGCTTTAATCACCTCTTGTTCACGATCGAGCTACTTCTTTAGAATTTCTTCCTTTTTCAAGGACTCATTTAATTCCTCCTTGGCAATCCTACACTCAATTTTTAGTTTCTCAAACTCAACAAACTGAGACTCAAGCACGTTATTCCTCTCACTCAAAAATAAGTTGTTTTCTTTAGTTTTAGCATTTTCTTTAGTGAGGGACTTAAGTGTAACACGCAAATGATACAATTATGTAGACATGTCATTTATGGCATCATTACACTCAGTTTTAGATAAATATGCAAGGTTTGTAGTGATTAGCTGATTGCTTGAGGAACTTGTCTTTGTTTCATTAGACTTGGCCATAAGGGCTAGATTGACATAGCTGACATCTTCATCTTCATCCAAGCCATCAGCTGCCCAGTCATTCTCTTGTGTAATAAAAGCCCTTTTCTTTTATTTGAGTAGATTAAAGTATTTTTGCTTGTAATCTACAGACTCAAATCTTTTCTTACTGGAATCTGACTTTCTATACTCATTTGCAAAATGCCCTGCCAAGCCACATTTGAAACATTTGAATTTTGACTTATCCACCATGTTTCTATTTGGCTTGGCTGCTCCAAAGTTCTTTCTGAACTTGAGCTTATCAAATCTTCTTGAAAGAAATGCTAGGTGCTCATCAATGTCCTCCATGTCATCTTGGCTCAATGAATCTTCATTTTCTGTAGCTAGCCCCTTACCCTTGCTTTCAGATAACTTTGAAGTTAATTCCACAGCTTCCATCTTCACTTCCTTCTCCTTTTCCAGATCAGCAACTAGTGCAATGGATCCTCCTTTCTTCTTTCCTCTCTCCATTCTTTCATCCTGCTCTATTTCAAGCTCATAGGTTTTCAGAATGCCATACAGTCTCTCTAAAGTAAACTCCTTATAATCCTGTGAGTTTCTCAATGAGACTGTCATTGGTTTCCATTCCTTTGGAAGAGATCTGAGAAATTTCATATTGGAGTCTTTAGTCTGATAGACTCTTCCATGCAACTTAAGAGCATTTAGTAGTTTTTGGAATCTACTAACAATGTCAGTGAGTGATTCACTTTCTTCATTGTGAAAATGCTCATATTGCTGAATCAGGAGCTGCATTTTATTTTCTCTTACTTGCTCAGTACCATCACAGATTATCTGTATTGTGTCCCAAACTTCCTTGGCAGTCTTGCAGTTGATGATGTTATCAAACATGACTGCATCAACACCATTGAACAGAATGTTCATGGCCTTTTTATCTTTCCTGACTTGTTCAATGTCAGGATCAGACCATTCATGCCTTGGCTTTGGAACAGATGGCTCATTTCCTGTTGCAGCTCTCATTGGAACATGAGGGCCTCTTTCTATGCAGTCCACATAGGCCTCATCTTGAGAGAGCATATGAAGATGCATCTTTACCTTCCAATGATGGTATTATCTTTATCAAGAAAAGGAATCTTGACTCCAACATCTTTCTTGTTCATCTTGCTGAATTATTTTGATCTTTAAACTCTTTGTAGATTAAGAGCTTGCTCTGATACCAATTGTTAGTCCCTTAACAATATAACAAGAATTACAGAAGGGGGGTTGAATGGAATTCTTGAACTTTTTTTCTTGAAATAAAAATGTTCAACTCGATTATAAATATATTTGTTTTGATTAGCACAATGCGGAATGTAAACTTAAATGAATCAAAACATAAGTAATTAAAAACAAGAGTCTTTAAAAACTTTCAGGTGGATTTAAACAATTCCACCAGAGATATATATAATATATCGAGAGGACTCTGTGTGCAGAAATGCCCACAACTGCTTACAAATGAAACTGCTGAGAATACAGGAATTGCTAAAGATTATGCTTACAAAGATTTCTTTATTTTTGTGTTTCTCAGCTCTCTCAATTATTTTTCTATTTGCTACAATCTTGGTTTATATATATTACCAAGATTACAAAGTCAAAAAGACTGAACAAATATAAAATCTAACAGTCTTAAGCTTTGCTGCTTTTCATCCTCTATTACCCAGTTAATGGGCTTCCACAGTGTGTTTGTATCCAACTCGATGGCTGTGTGTCAGCTTTCACTGTTCAACTGATGTTTGAATTCTTGATATGATCATCCGTCGACTTTTAGATCATCCGTCGATGACTTAATTGATCATCCGTCGACTGGTACGTTAAACATCCGTTGATAGTCATTTGATCATCCGTCGAAGGCTTTGTTGATTATCCGTCGGTAGCTATTTTGGCACTTGACTTCATTTCACTTATACAGAATTACAAGACATCATTTATGTACAATTAATCAACCTATTCTGCATATCTAGTCAAAGTCAACATGACTTATATGCTACTACAGATTCTATACAAAGGTGCATACATCATTGTGCTACAATCTTAATATTACATAAGATACTCACTCGATGGATAATAAGTTAATCATCCATCAGGACTATAATGAGTCATCCGTCGGGACTATAATTCTTATCCGTCGAGTGCTACATTATTTCACTAAGTAAAATCTACTTAGATGTTTTGTTTAAGTGATCATCAAGTACACAACATATGCAAAACAGCATCGCCTAGGAAATATCGGTGAGTTTTGTTTCCAAATAGATGCGACTTCTTGGTAGAGTCGTATCAATAAGTTCCTACTTGGGGAAAGGGGAGACGAGCTTTACGTTTTAGAGTCATGGATTTCATTTGAACTAGGAGTGGTGTAAGTGGTCGAGTGGCGCCGGCCCATCCTTATTTATTGGTCCAAATGGCCCGGAAATTCCGCTAAGATGGTCCATTCCTTAGGATTCCGGCGTTCGGTCGACAAGTAAATCCGACTTTCTCCTCTACATGTAGAAAATTGTGGGGTTGCACTACTGTGACTGATCATCGTGAGTGGTCTTCCTGGCGCGGCAAACTCCCGTAATGAGTTCATCATCTAGTTGGATATTTCTGCAACATTACCCAGAGCACTTCGATAGAAAGGCTACGGTTGGGCGATTTTTGAGTGTTGGCAGGGTCGAGTTTTCAAAATGATGTTTTCATCAAATGAAGTATCTCGTAACTTCATTTCATTTTGATGATATTTCAAAGATTGATTCTATACAAGTTTTGTCTTGTAGCTTCATCTATGGGATGAACTATTTATACCTTGAACGACGGTAGTTCAAGTAGTATTCGGAAAAGATATAAGTATATTGGAGTGTCTTGGAACTTCATCTTTTCAACTTATATCTAGTAATGATTATCTTATGCACGATAAAGATTTTCAGAAAAATGTTGAGACAAGGTTAGACATATGAGATCACCTTGCAATGATATTTTTATACAGTTATAAACTGCAACTCTATGTATATTATACATGTCAGAGGATTTCAAATATTTTGGGAAGTATATATGTATATATACACTGAATATTTTGCGACTTTGTTGCATTAAGATATCAAACTTGGTTCATTTCTGTCTTACCAAGACTTTAATGAGTACTATAAGAATGCTCATATATTGTTAATTATGATACATATTATTTCGGTGGGCTTGTTGCTCACCCTTACTTTCTTCTTTCATCACACAACAATAGGTAGACAGGATGAACAGGACCAAGCTCCCAATTCATAAGCGGATATGAAACGTTCCGCAGTTTCTGGTAGGCGTTGATGTTGCTGTAGCTGAGGTAGGAACTACCAATAGGCTAGGTTTTCAACTATTAATGTACCAGACTTATGTATATCATGAATTTTTAATAATGGCAAAGAAAATGTAAATTTATTCAGAAACCCTTATAAGGTGTAATAACTTTTAATTGTGGAATAAAATGACTTGTGTTATTTTGGTACTCATCTCTGAGACTATAACTTGTGGTGTGTGTGTGTATATTGTGGGGTCACAGTACGCAGTAGTTGGTTGTTTATTTAGATTGAGTGTTATTAAGGGAAATGGAACACGTGACAACCCGGATCCCCGACCCCGGATTTGGGGGTGTTACAAGTTTGGACAATGTGATGTCATACAGAGGTATTGCCTGCAAGACTGCAAAGGAAATCTGGGATGCCTTGGAAACACATGTCAAGGTACGATGGCAGGAAAGAAGAACGAAAGAGCTGTTCTTGTACAAGAATATGAGCAATTTGATGCCAAAGCTGATTAGTCGATTACTGACTTATATGATAGATTTCTGACAGTGCTGAATGATCTATCATTGGTTGGAAAAAAATATGAAAGGGATGACTCAAACACCAAATTTCTGAGAGCTTTTCCAGAAGATTGGGATACGCAGGCTTCAATAATCAGGCATCAATATGATCTTGATTTTCTGACACTGGATGAAGTATATGGGATGCTGAAGACTCATTACTTGGAGATCCAAAAAAGGAAGAATAGAAAGGGTCAGAAGATGAAGGCTGTGGCTCTTAATGCCGAGACTCACAAAGGAAAGGAAAATATAAGTGAGAGGTCAAGGAGAAGGAACATTATAAAAGAATCAGATACTGATGATACATCATATCCTAACACAGATACTGACGAGGATTCTGAAATCGATATGGATGATCCTCAAGTGGTTAAGATGGCTACAATTCTAGTGAAATGATTCAGAAGGATGAGCTTTGGAAAACCAGAGAGGAAAGGTGGTTTCAACAAAATGTTCTCTGGTCAAGGCAAAGATAGGTTCATAAGGAGTGATGGTCAGAACAATAAGGAAAGGAAGTTTGACAAGACCAAGGTGACATGTTACAACTGTAATGGAAGGGGACATCTGGAAAGTGAGTGCCCCAAGCCAACTGGAAAAGCTTTGGTCACAACAAACTCCAACAGAGACTGGATGGATTCATCAGAAACCGACAATGATGATGAATGATATGCCCTCATGGCAGCTCATGAAGAGAATGCCTCAAGAAATGATGAGGTACCTTCAGTTATATTTCCTGTTGATATTGATAATGTGTCTAAACTGAAAACTTTCTTGTACTCTTTGCATGTTACTTTTAAATGCAAGTCTATTGAATGTGATAATCTGATTGCTGATAATAAGAGGCTTAAAGAAAGTAATGAATTCTTAGAAGGTGAGTTAGTATGCATGAATGAACATGAAAAAGCATGTAAGAAGGCACAACATAATGAAACTCAGATAAACATCAAGTATGCCAGACTAGAGAAAGTCTTAGAATATGAAAGAGAAGTGTTCAAGTCTAGAAAGAAAGTTCATGATTTTATCAGTGATAAGAACTGGAAAGAATGTCTAGGGAAATTTGCTGATATGAATATCAATAAATCCATTAATAACATTACTCCAGTTACATTTTTTGGAACTGATGAAAGAGAAGTTGAGTCAATCTATGAATTTGGTTCTACCTCTAAGAATAATGCCGAAAAAAGGCTGAACCTAGAGTCCTTGCTAAAATAAAAGAAGATCCTAAAAAGAAAGACAAGAAAGGTAAAAATATAGGACTTCTCTCTAAAAGTCAGTTAGATAATAGGATATATGAGATAATGTCTAAGGCTTCCAAACCTAGATCTAAGAGAGATAGAATTGGAAAACAAGGAATAAAAAAGGCAAACAACTATAATTCATTCCTAATGCACCTAGGAAAGCTTGTTTTAACTGTGGTAATATTAATCATATTGTGATTGATTGCAGGAAGCCTAAAAAGAAATTTCTAAAATTTTTGAATCTGATATTAGTGGTAGATCAGTAATATACAAAACATAAAATCCTTGTTTTTATTGTGGTAGCAGTTGGCATTGTATTTACACTTGAAAGGATTATCATAGTGTGTATCACAACAATTATGATTCTTTGCCTAAATTCAAGAAAATTTCTATTTTAAATAGAACTGCTAAACTGAATATGCATACATCTTATAGAGTTAAAAGTGTCAAGATAAATCCCGATGGAGTAAATCCCGATGGACCAAATCCTGACAAAATGTCTGTTAGTGTAAAAATGCATAAGGTGTCAAAAAGAACCCAACAAGTGTGGGTTCTCAAAAATTCTGACTGATTTCTATATTTTTTATTACAAGGAAACAAGAAGAATGTGCTTGTCTTGGATAGTGGTTGTTCAGCATATATGACTGGAAATAAATCCCCGTTGTCAGGATATGAGGAAAAGGCTGGCCCAATGGTTTCCCATGGAGATGTAAATGTAGGAAAAATACTAGGATATGGTGATATTATTATTGGAAATATCATCATCTCAAACGTAGCTCTGGTAGATGGACTAAAGTATAATTTATTGAGCATTAGTCAAATCACTGACAAAGGTTTCTATGTCGTGTTCTATGATACACACTGTGATGTAGTTCATAAGATCACAAGAAAAATGGTCTTTAAAGCTTACAGACATGGAAACATTTATGAAGCCAAACTTTATGCAAATACCGATGGTCCAAAAACTTGTCTGGTAACCAATACATCAGTAGATCAAAATGGAATTGGCACAAGAAGCTTTCTTATCTCAATTTCAATAATATCAATGAACCGGTGATGAAAGAATTGGAAAAAGGACTATTTGTGAACACAAGTCTCAAATCAGGAAAGAAGACAAATCCTGATGATAAGTGCACATGTTGAGGGGGAGAAACGCAAAACTATCAGGAACTGACAGCATGATCACAGGGGGAGTTTTGCACGAAACTAATTCTTTAATGTTTATTGCTAATGACTTTTCAAATTTTGACAGATTGGTCAGTGGAGAAATTATTTGTTGATTTTGCTAATAAATTTAACAATGCAAATGCTGAGGGGGGAGAATTCATGATTAATCTCTGATTTTGGATTATAAATTTTATCTCAGCAAGTGATGGATAAGACATGAATTTTATTGAAAAGGAAGGTAACCATATTCTTTCATGATTTTTAAAATGTTACAAATTTGTTTTATTCTATTTTAAATAATCATGCTGAACTTGTCATCATTATTAGTTTTGTATTGGGAATAGATGCATGTAAAGAGACTATATATTATTTGCCTAGATATGTGTCATTTATGCATGCAGTATTTATTATTACACGGTTAATCAAAGTATTTCTTTAGATTCCCATTAGCTTTTGGTTATAAAATCACGTCTCTTACTTCATATATACCTCATTCACTTTTCAATCGTCTATCTCTCTCTCAAAAAATCAAAGCTCAACTCTAAAATCTTCAATATTTGTCTCTCAATGGCTCACTTCTTCACATGAAAATATGGCGTATAATTTCCTGCTCCTAATCCTGTGGAAGGAAGACTTTACTTTGACCCTTTCAAACTGAGAGTTCTAATTAATGGTCAAAATTTTCATCTTTCTAAACTTCCATTAATGATCTTTGATCAATAGTGCTGGGACGACCAGCTTGAGTTGCATCTGTTTAACCTGGAGGTTCGCTTCAAAGAGGTTCGACGAGCTGAAGAGGCAGAGGAGCGTCGACTCGAACTTTTGGCGTTTCAAGAGAACATTATTTCTCTTGTGTTATCCATGTCTCTCATATTTCATCGACGAGAGATGAAGAACAAGAAGACTAAGGACGAGTAGTTCTAGTTCTTAGGAATTAGGATTGAAAATCATTTGTGGTATGTCTTATAATAAACCTTAAATATTATCAATGAAAGTTCTCTTCTTATTTATTCTTTCGCCCATAGTTTATGACTGTTCATTATCTTAATATTTACATGTGTGCATGTGTGTAATTTTGAATTATTTTATATTTGACATTTGCATAACTAATTGTTTCTAGGATATCTTCATATTAATGATATTGGAATAGATCAAAAAAATAGGTTTTTGAGCAAGAATCGAACAATTTCACAAAGTGCATTCTGATAAAGAGAAATGGTATTAGATATACATCGTTTAATTTTCACTTGACCATAACTTGTGTTTCTTCGTGAATTGTGGGTATTTTTGTCTAACAAAATGCCTGACAAATATAGTTTTTCAAATCCTAACACTATGGGACATGACACATCTAATACTATTCATGACCCAAGTGTTCATTTTTCTTCACATAAATCAAAAAAAAAATCACCTATAATTATACTCAAAGGAATTAGTTGCAAAATCAAAGACAGTAGCTAAGCCTGATTTGTTTCTAAGAAAATAAGGTCTAAAGGTTGTTTCACTTTCACCTATATCTTTGGAGCGACAAGGTGGAGTGAGGAAGAAAAGTGTTTCATCAGTAGCACACAAGGAGAAGCTTGCAGAAAGCAAGAAAAGGAAAGTTAGAATTAGTACCGAACTAGTTGATGAATCATCACACTCTGAAAGTGATAGTGATGGCCCAATTATTTTTAAGAAGCCTACTAGACAAGTGGAGATTACTGGTGTTAGTACATTAGAAGATTTAAATTTGGTTGTAGCTGCTAAACCTAAGAAAAGAAGATTAATGAAGTTAGCAAACAAGACTCACAAGAAACCAGATGGTCTTCAAGTATTAGCTGATATTGCTCTGGATCAGGAATCTACAAATCCTGACAAATCTTTGTCACATCCTGACAGGTTTCAAGCAATTCCTGACAAGTTTATGAAAATTCTTGATCAGACAATTTCTACAAAAAAAATAGCCAAGGAAGTTGAAATTTCTAAGGAAGTTGATCTACAAAAGTCTATCAAGAGGAAAACAAAGACTTCATCTATTTCTAAATCCAAGGATATCAAACTTCAATCACCACAGAAGGGGTACAGTACACAAGAGCCATCTTTTAAAAGTGAAGATGCACCTGTTAAATCTCCAGCTACACAAGAACCACCTGCTCAAAGTGTAGGTGCAAGCATTTTCTAACATCTGACTATTCCTGACATTGCTCAAGAAAGTCACATTTCTGTGGTTGATGATATTATGAAGGTAGCAGAAGACATGGAAGCTCATCAAAAGCACATTGCTGAATTGGATACTGTTATCCATGATCCTATCTTTGAGGGAAGCACACATGAACCTTCAGTTCAAAGGGTTGAAGAACCTTCTATACCTCAAGTCACACAAGAACCAACAGTTCAAAGTACTGTTGCAGACTTAGTATCAAATTCTACTAAGGGATCAATTTCTAACAAGCAGCACATTTCTAACACAAGAAAAATTTCTGATGAAGATGTTCCTGATTCAACAGATGTACTGATCACTTCTCAAGACAAGATTGAAGCAATATTGGTACAACCACTCAAGGCTATACCAATGGTTGATACTCCACAAGGTACAAATTCTCTAAACACTACTTTATTTGCTGATATGACTATGATTAGCCCTTTACAAAGGAATACCTCTAGTCATATGATCACAGACAACTCTTCTCAGCCACATCTTATTTCTATAGGACAAATTTTTTTGAGATTTTCATGTGAGACTGAGAGAAAAGATTTAGTGAAAAACTGAATTTAAGAGAGACATGATCCTTACTTGGAAATGTTAAGAATATGTTGTGAACTTGATGATAAGCTGAACAAAACACCTTAGTTGATTTAATTTAGTGTTTTTGTAGCTCTCGACGGATGTTCTAATATAGTCCCAATGGATGAACTTTATAGTCCCAACGGATGATAACTGAACATCCATCGAAAGTGTAGCTTGTGTAATAATAAGTCTTGTAGCACATTTCGGCAAACAACAATGTACTAGAAGATGCTGTAGGATTCTTTATGTCATGTTGACTACTAGATTGATATGCAGAATAGGTTGGTTAATTGTAAATATAAGATGTCTTGTAATTCTGTATAAGTGAAATGAAATCAAGTGATAGAAAGACTCCCGACGGATGATCTACAAAGGCTCCTGATAGATAATCTACAAGGCTCCCGACGGATGATCAACATAGTCCCGACGGATGATAATATTCAAAATAGCAGTTGACAGTGACAACATATTCACATGCGTCGGGTATTTCCAAATGGAATGTGGCAGCCTAATTACAGGATTTAAAGAACAAAGAAGCATTACAATTCCATACAATTATGAAGATATTCAAAGATGCTGGATAGAGTAATGTAGCAACATGAATTTAGACTAGATACAGTTTGTCTTATTGTCTTATCTTACTATCATGTAACTTGGTAATATATAAACCAAGTGAAGCAAGTAGAACAACTAACGGAGTATGCATTATTTTCAGAGAGATATGAAAAGTTGTATTTGTTAAGATCTGTAAGTTCTCTTGTAAGCAGATGTGTGCTCATCACAGAGTTCTCATCTTTATATATATATATATATATATATATATATATATCTGGTGGATAATTTCAAATCCACAAGAAATTATTAAAGCCTTGTGTTTTATTGCTTTGTGTTTTGATTTTTATTTTACTTTCATTCCGCACTTCTAGAAAAATTAAACACAGTTATATATTAAGCAAGAACATTCTTAAAATTAGAAAAAGAAGCCAGAATTACATTGAACCCCCTTTCTATAATTCTTGTTGCATTGTTTGGGATTAACAGGCAAAAGGAGAGGTAGATGAGAGACAGGATTTAGTTAATCCTTATGAGGAAACTCTGACTCTTAAAAGTCATGAGATGAGTGGAGTGAGAGGTGATGAGATCTTCAAAAGAAAAGAGAGAATTAGGTACTCATGGTTCTTTTCTTACAAGATCTATACAGGTAACTAATCCTTCTAAGTCAAATCTTGATTTAAAGCTCAAAGGCATAGTTCCTAATTCTTATGATGACTCTGATATTCAATCGGGATATTATGGTGATCAAAATAATTCTGATGACTTGGATGATGATAATCCTGATGCTGCTGCTTTGAAAGATGGTCTTGAAGCATCTAAATTTTCTACTTCTGGTTCATCATCTGGTCATGTTGCTATTCTACATCCTCATAGGGCTTATGAATAGAATCATTCCTGGCGATTACCAAGTGAAAAGATATCTATGGAATCTGCTCAAACTTAAGTTGATCATGCTATTCATTTAGTTTTAAATACTTATATGAAAGCATCTATCAAATCCACTATAGTTTTAGTCAAAGGACCACATTCTTCTTTCACTGCATTCAAGGAAGATACTGTTACCATCAGAGAAGAGCTTGCTGATCTTTCTTTGGCTATCAAAGGTATAAATAAACAAAGTGGTTTGCTAAAGAGAATGTTTAGCTTTGAAGCAAAATAAGATCACATGTCTGACAAAGTGATAGCTTTGGAAGCTAGTCAGATTACTACAAATTCCAAGTTGGATGCTATTTTCTCTCTACTACAGAGTCTAGATGCCCAAAAGGGAGAAATAGTATCACAGAAGACAAAAATGTCAACCTGAATAAGTTTTGAGGAGAAATACCAATTTTGATGATAATGGTAATAAAGAAGAAAAAGAGATATCTGATGCTATGAAAGTTGATACTGTGAAAGTTCAATCTGGAACTGGAATTCAAAGTCAAAACAAGACACAACCAATTCTCGTCTCTAAGGATAGATCAAATAGGTCTAACAAGGAAGCTGCTTTTGTTAATCCTAGTTAAATTCCTGATTTCAAAGATACAAATTTGAATGATTCTCTCTGCTTATGTTAAAGCTGTTAATGTTGAAAACTTTAAGGAAGAAGAAATGATTTCTGACAGAGAAGAAAGAGCTCAGGAAGGAAATATCATAATAACTGTTGATAAAGCACATCAAGAATACAAGAAGCTTAAAAGATCTGAAAGGAATAGATGGAGGAGTACAAATAAGAAGATGTTGCAAGAAAAAGCAGATAGGAGAGCTCAAGTATTTCCAAAGATAAAAATGATGATTCTGAATTTAAATAGAAGATCTTACTCTAATTGCAAAATGATGTTCAATTTCTTTCACTTGATGAACTAATGATCATGTCTACAAAAGAATTGAAGTACATTCACTATTTGCTAAGATTTGAAGATAGGTTATGGTCAAACATGATTCTTTCCAATATCAAAAGAAGGATACTAGATGATGGTCGATATTATTTCGGATCATATTTTCCTAAATACACAAATTTTAGAGGGCAAAAAGTCAACATGAAGAAAGGTGAAGCTGCCATTTAAAATGTTCTTACTCAGAGACATATAACTATGAATCCTGATGGAAGAAAAACTTGCTACGTTTCATTGGAAGACATTATGACAGAAAGAGCACAAATCAGAAGTCTGAGGGCTGCTACCTATCAAATATATGACACAACAGAATATGAAAAGAATTTGGGTTAATTATCAAGTAGGTCACTTACTGCGTCCAAGTGTATCAAGTGAGTCACTGATTACAAAACGGACTCAAATGAGTCACTCATTTGAAAATTTGTATCAAAAATATCACTCTATCGTTAGTCGAAATTCTTAAAAGTATTATATATTTAGTTTCGCACATTTTTTATGAATGATATTACATCCAAATGAAAGGTTCCAAGTTCTACTATTTTAGATAATATGTTTAGATTTTTAAAATTTTATCAACTATTTATTTTTAATTTTTTGATTGTTTTATTTGATTTAAATAAAAATAAAAAGTAGATAAATTTTTAAAAATCTAAAAAAACTATTTAAAATACTAGAACTCGGAATCTTTCATTTAGATGTAATATCATTTATAAAAAATATATGAAACTCAATATATAATAATTTTAAGAATTTTGACTAACGATAGAGTGATCTTTTTGATATAAAATTTTAAATGAGTGACTCATTTGAGTCCGTTTTGTAATGAGTGACTCACTGGATACATTTGGACCGAGTAAGTGACCTAGTTGATAATTACCCAAAAGAATTTAAAGATCAAGTTAGAAGATATTCAGTGGAAAAAAATTGATGATAGAGTTAAAGCTTTTGTTCAGAGATACTACGGAGTCTATCAAGAAATATACAGATCTACATCTGAAACAAAGTAAGCTTTATACTACTTATTTTGTCTATCTGGTTTTTGGCACTAGACAATTCTATTGGAATTTATGCTTTTCTGCAAAGCATAAATTAGGGGATATTGTTGAGAATTGGCGAAGTCGAAGTTCAGGAATTATGTCACAATTAGGATATGATCAACTGCTGTAATATGATTATCCATTGAAAGCTTTGATATCCACCGTTGACAATTGATTAGTCATCCGTTAATATATATGAATGATTATCCATTGAAGAATGACTTGGATGATGAGTCATGACTGAGAGATAAATCAGAAGGTGCTAATTTATAGGATCGTAGTTGATTTAGATATGTAAAGTATTACTGTCATATTGTAACATCTTATAATTGGTAGAGGACCGATTTGTAGTTGTGTAGTATATAAACACAGAATATGTTATCACAATATAAAGTGATAGGGTACAACTCGAGTATTCGTGTAACCTATCACCTCTTAAGAATATTTTTCCAGAGAGAGTTTTGTAACAATTTATCAAAAATCAATATAAACTCTTATTTGATTCATCTGTTCTTACTTTACTTTTATAAACATCGATTTTTTAGTATTTGTATCCAACCCCCCTTAAACGATTACTTTACTAGGCAACATTGTAGTTGTTTATTTATAATCCCTTGAGAACTATGTATTGTATATGTGTTACTTGAACCAAATTATCTTATTGGGTTTTGGTGCATTGTTTTGTTATTGTAGATGGTTGGATTTCTTTATGAGCACCAACATTACAGGGCCACGCTAGAAGATGCAGCTGTTGCTACAATTAAAGCAGGTACCATATATTTTATCAATTTGGATTTAAAATGTCACCTTTTTCCTATATATTATTTTCATACATTTGGCTCTACCAAGGTTTAATTTATTGGTTCTATTACAAATAGTACATGCTTGTTGTAAAATGACCCATAAAAATTTACAGAGACTCACCTTGTGTTAAAGAGAATCAATAAAGAGAAAGGGGAGGAGAGGACCAGGAAGTGGTATCGAGTGCTATGTAGAATAGATAGTGCAGTTCCTAAGCATAATAAGAAATTGTAATGATATTTATTGATATTTTATACCAGTTCCTTACATGATGGAATTATCTTCTTTAGAAGAGAAAACCTTTTTTCTTTACATTTTTGACAGAATTAACTATTTCTTATTTCATTTATGCAGTGGCTAGTTGAATACAATGCAACTTTAGCATCTATCTGTTTCATGATTTTGCTTAATATCCCTTGGAGAGTGTGATTTACCAAGCAATGTTACAGAAATTTTATTTCTTTTTTCTTTTGGAGACTGCCATATTTTTTGGTGTTAGTACTAACCGATAAGGTGCCAACTGATAAGCCAGGAAATTGGTGTTGCCGTCAGTGGCTGCTCTTCCTTTGTTGATGGCCTATGCTGGACATACAACTATTATCATTCTAAATCCAATTGTTTCATATGTTGGGTTTGAGATCTTAGACCTAGGTAAGTTGCAGTATAATTCTTTTGTGATATACTCCGCACAATTGGGTACATAATGATTACTAGGACATACTAATCTTGCATTTAAGTATTATATGGGTGAATCAATTAATTTTATATATACCAGGTCCAACCATTACTTGCTACTTCTTTGGCGTTGCTTTCTTATAACTGGTAATGATATTTTCTTTCTTATACCAGGTCCAGTACTTCTTCTTTTTTTATTTACATTTTTTCTTAATCTCTTAGGTATCCTTCTTCAGTTTTTGTCAGTGAAACCTACACATACTTTGCTGGATCGAGTGCTTGTCCCTACACATACTTAACAAGGAAGAGAAAGGGGATGAGAGGACCAGGAAGTTAATTGGTTCAAGTGTAGCTGGTTGTGTTTGTGCTTTCCTTTCAATTTATGGGGTTAATGGGAGAGAATTTTATCAGCTTTGTAAGCGGTTTTATTGCCAAATTCTGTACTAAGTTGAGTGATACCGTCTCTAGTGAAATTGGGAAGGCTTATGGATACACATCATAAGTAACAGTTTCCTTTGATACACTACAATTCCTTTATATTTATTTATGTTTACTTTTTCTGTTAGCACATTCAATTCAGGTTAATGAAGATGACATATTCTGGACACAAAAAAAGGACAATGACAAATGGGCATGGTCACAAAATTCTTCTTAAATAACTTCGGAGTTACTACAATATTTTTGTGAGTAAGATTGTCATATGTCTTAGCATGCAGGTATGCTGTTGTCTGTGATCGAGGACATGTTATTTATTTCTTTATATTTTTGAAATCATTATGCATTTACTTACTTCTTGTCTTCTCTTTGATTGATCTGTATTTCTTTTACGAGGGATCTTTATACATTTTTTATTTCTTTCCCATCCCAATTTTATTCGCATACACTTAGTTGTATTCTATTGCCACTCCCCCGATTCTTTGTTTGCTTAAATTGAACAGGTGATAATACTTACAAAGATACTAGATAAGTCCAAGTGATTCTTTTACCTTTTAAACCTTCTATGTTTCTTGTTTTAGTTTATCATGAAGGCATATTTTTATTGATATATGCATGTGTGTGTTGTTTGTACTTATGTCTAGTGAAAAAACAAAGACTTTCTTCAATGTTCAAAACACCAGGAGTACGTAGAATGTCTCCTTGAGAAATCGACTACTTTAAACGACTTTGGCTAACATGGCACTAGTACAAGAACTTACCCGCAAAAGAACATTATTATTAGTGTCCTAAAAAAATTTCAATTATTACACTTTAGTTTAATAACATGTTGGTTATTTTCTAGTCACTAATGTCCCTTGTTAGGTTTTTATACTTTTGGTATGTATGGCAGTGGATTGGTCAATTTCTAGAATTTCGTTGGTTGTTTGAATAATTGGTGTACAAACTGGCTATTTGGTCGTAATGAATAGTAGACATTTTTTGTTTAATTTGCTATATTGTGTATGGTTTTGGATTATTTTGGTTCATATCATTTATGAAAATGCTAATGATTAAATGCCCAAGACACATCATTTTTAAAACAAAAAATGTCCCATGGAGGTTTGACATTAGTAAATCATAGAGGCACCGATGTTTCCTATGGACAAAACATCAGTTTAGTTTAAGAAAACCGATGTTAAATTATATCTTTAACAACATTTCAAAACTGATCACGAATATATGCATACAAAACCGATATCTAATAATATAGTTTACATTAGTTTCTAAGTTAGAATTGTTGTTTAGATGAATCATAAACATCGGTTTTGAACCAATGTCTAAAAAGCTTGACCTTTCTCTACACATGCAAAGATATCGCTTGTAATTTTTTTTTAATATCAGTTCCTGATCGATGTCCATTGCTCTGTTTCTTTTGAGTGTAGTGTGTAAAACTTAACTAGACTTTTGAGGATTAGTATAACTTCCTGTAGAGGTTATCCTAATCAGGTTTGTAGTTTGTAATAACTCATGGTGTGTTATAATATCTATTTCATAGTTTAACTTGTGCTTGATCCTTATGCATGCAGGGGTTATATTTTGTATTTTATTCTGTAGTGTATATTATTTTACTGATTAGCAGTTAGTGACTCCCAAATCTAGAACCCGGATTCGGACGGCGTCACATGTTGATATCAGTGCTATAGGTTATGGTCACTAAAATAGACTTAGGTGTTGTATTAATTAAGTAATAAGGAGATCACGTAAGATAAGTGTGTGAGTCTAACTCATATTGATTTTAGTCCAAACTATTGGATATAGTCTTTAGTTTTAAGTTATTGAGATCTTTGTATCTGTTGGCTGTTACGTGATTCCAAGAGGTGCTTAGCGATGATGAGCGCTTTAATGAGATGGGCTACTCGGGTGGTCGAGTGTGACCCCCATCTCCTTCCTCTAGTTCAGAGGAGTCGGTTCAGAGCTAGCCTGTGGGAGCAGGGTATCAAGAGGATCCTGTATTAGCAGAGCCTATGGTTGACAAACTGGTGGACCAGATAGTGGAGCTTGTTCAGGAGATAGTGGCAGATTCGGAGACGGTCAGAGTCACGGAGAGAGCGGTGATATCCGTCCGAACTGAGGTAGCAGTTGACATTTCGGAGTCGGGTGATGCCCGAGTTATGAGGGGGATGGAGGAGGCTCGCCTAGCAGTAACTAGGGAGACCATTCGTATCAGGTCTAATCCTCCCTGGAGGCAGATTACTACGTCATCTACATCTTCATTTACCTCTCAAGCTCCAACAATGACATCTCCCAGCGTGGTTCCCTATCTTGTGTATGCTGTAATAGGGCGTGAGCATGATTGTTTTAGGGGGCTGAATGCGGGTATGAGTGAGGCTATGAGAGAGATGGCACGAGCTACAGCTATGAGTACGGGTATTTCTGGATCCGAGGTACTGTCTAGGGTCAGGACCATCGAGCAGATCACGAGGTAGAAGTTGGCGGAGTTTCCTTTCACTAGTGAGTGGGATGCAGAGGCACGCCGAGTGACCTGATTGGTTAGCTAGATATTTACTGAGTTGCACGCGGTTTACGATCCCCGCGTCTAGATGAGCAGATGATGGTTTGGTTCCGAGACGAGAGACCCGGTATAGTACGGAGGGTGCTCGTTTGCCTTTTGTTGTGTATTATGGCTTGAGCCGGTGATATAGACGCATAGTGTGGATGCAGGGTTGGTTCTAGTGGCAGCTGGAATGGTTCGAAAGAGTTAGGTTATCGTTTGTATTTATAGCCTATTCCATTTGATGTCATTCTTATTGGTGAGTATTATCTTTTGGATTGTATCAGACTAGTTGATAAATCGTGTTTGACGCTTGTATCAGTACTCTTTTAAATATTTTATATTTTGTACAACAATTTCTGTCTTTTTTTGTAATATCCGGGAAATATCGCGTAATTATTTTTATCAATAAATAATTGTTATGTGATTTTATGCGAATTTTGGTGAATTATCTGATAATTAGAATTTATGTTTGGATGTTTATATGTGATAAAATTTGAGCATTTAAATTTTTAATTAAGTGAATTTTTGGGTCGTTTTTGTAGTTACTTAGCGGCTAAGTAATATTTTTTGGATCCAATACGGTCCAGCAAGTATTAATATTCGATAAGTATAAATATCCTTTTTATCTTAATTTATTTTATTTGTATAATCATAAACATACAGTTAAAATATATAATTTACAGAGAAAAACCCGAAAATTCGTCGTGTTCTTGAGAATCGAACCTAAAACCGAAGGCGTTACCGAACTCCGAATCAAGCGTGCAAGTACTCGAATCAAAGCTCTCGAAAAGTTCTTTCAGAATCAACCATCAATTTCAGTGCAGAAATCAAGGTTATTTTGCTATATTTTTATTTAATTTCGAATTAATTTATGATTAAAATATGAAATTTTGATTTTGATGTTGTTTGTTTGATTTGATGATTTCATCTTGTAGATAATTTTTTCCTGATCATTTTGGTATATTATATATTGAATTTGGAGTTCAATAACATTTACAAAATTGGGTTTAATTCTCGAATTATTGAAATTAGTGTTTATAGGTTTGAATTTTTCAATTGATTTTTAGGCGTTTCTTTGTTAGGGGTTATTAGTTTAAATTGATTACATCAGATTGTATATCGTCCAAAAACAAGTTGATTGATATATATATATATGTTGAACGGAGGGTAACAGATTCGACCTCGCCGAAAAATTTTGAAGCTCGCCGGCGGCGAGACTTCGACTGAAATTTCTGGCAAAAACTAGAGTCCTTCATCGATTTTGACTCCATAATATTGTTCCTGGCAATTAAAGCTTCAAATTTGCACTTCCTGGAATGATTTCGTGCAAATGAAAGCCGGCCGCCGGCCAGTGGTGGCGCGGTGGCCGGAGCAGGCGACGGGGGGGGGGGATTACAATTTGACTCCTTGTAGTTTGCAAAAAATTATAAATCCTGTATTTTGGTTTTAAAAATCTAAAAAAATAGGATTTGTGTTCTACTTGTTTTCAGAAATTGTATTTTCATTTATTTTATTTTCAGAAAATCAATTTTAATTATTTTAAATTCCAAAATTAATTATTTATTATTCTAAAAATTATTTTTAATTTGAAAATAAATCGAAATTATTTAATTAATTAATTTTAGTTGATAATTAATTATTTAATTAGTCAATTAATTTAAATATTAATTGATTAATTAATTTAATTAGTTATTATTGAATTTTAATATATTATTTAATTAGATTTAATTATTAATTTTAATTTAAAAAATCTAAAAAATAGTTTCGAGCTTTAAAATAGTATTTTAAACTATTTTCAGGGCTCGGTAAGTATTATTCAATGACTTTAAAGTCCGATTAGGGTGTTTGAGCCTTATTATTTAATTATATAATGATTTATTAAACTATTTTAATTCTGAAAAATGTTCGAAAATTCGTAATAAATAGACCATTCGTTTGTTTAATACGAAATGAACGCCTCTAGACTCATTAAAATATTCTCCTTGCAATAAAAACACTTTCAAGACCTAAATTCTTTGTATCAAAAGATCGTTAATTTTACGAGGTATTCTGAGTCGGTTATTGATTGATAAATACTATTTTTGACCCGATTTCAGTTCTAGAAGTTTCGGGTCCTACTTTTTTAATGTTTTGACATATATGTTACATGAATTATGTGTTCACGTGTTATATAAATAACATGATTACATGCAATGTGACCCGCATGCTACCTGTTTACAGTTTTTAATTCCATGATTGGATATGAACGATCGGGTAGACGTCGAGACGTATAGTTACGTCGATTAAGTTTTATTTTGTTAATTAAAATAGTATCTTTTATGATAGATACACATAGTTCAAGGAATTCAAAGGCAGACAGTGATTGTGAAAGTAAAGTCTGATTGTATATGGTAATGGAATGAGTAGATACAAAGTAGATGTGAGCATAAATTGGTGATTGAAGGCTAGAAAGCGAATCAATTGAGGAAAGTATTTCTAAACTTTCTTATGATATATTGTCAGTATTTCTTCCCTATTCTAATTACAGAATAGTTAAATGTTTTTTGTATTTCACTGCAGTTACTCTTAATTATGTAAGTACATTTTGCTCTTGTTCCTTATTATTATCGATCAATCTCTTGAGCAAATACCTATAATTCCGGGTTATTTGCGAACCCTGAATCGGGATGTTTTGAACTCAAAGTGATTTAACATCAAAATACTCAATGGATTGGATTGTCACAATAAGATCCAGAAATGGCTGGACCCTTTATTCATGAGGCTGGAATGGACCGGGGCCAGTGATAGCTGGACCCTTATTTATTGAGCCATAGTGCATGGGTACCCGAATGGATCCATACAGATAGGTTTAGATATGCCCTATATCCTGACTAATCAGCAGGGTATGGGTGATAATGTTGGTTCTAGTATCCAGTCTAATTTATTATAGATCGTCATTAACGGCATTTCTTCTTGAAAGGTTCTATGACTACAAAACCGGATAAAGACCTGATTCAAGAAATAAATCATTCAATTGCTCATTGCTTTTGATTTATGATTTAGTGCTAATAAAGGCCAATATTTTACTCGCTCAACTACTTCAAATAAATAAAAATGTTTATAAATTATTTAAAGATTGTGTTCGTAAATTTCTGTGAATATTGATACCTGGAATTCATATATGTTACTTGATGGGCATATTTTGCTCACTCTTGCTTTATGAATTCTTATTTCTTTCAGTTTCGATTGAGGATTAAAGTGAATAGCCCTTAATAGACAGCCAAATTGGAGAAATCACAGCCGCGAGAAGTTGAAGATGTCAGAGTGAATAAGACGAGGAAGTTCGTGAAGAGTTAATAAAATTGTATTTAGTTGATATAAATTTTAGAAGGTTAGATTCTTGTTTCATACCATAACCTATAAACGATACGGAATTGAGAGGTTATCTGTATATTTGTTATAATATGCGGGTTTATATTGTTTAAAGTTATTTGGTGATACCCAATCCTGACCCCGAATTTAGGGTTGTTACAAGTTGGTATTAGAGCAACATGTTATTGGTCCTTAAAATAAGAACAGGTGGAAGTAATATAGAAGTGATAGGCCATATAAGATAGGGAAGACCCTAAGTATACTCATTTTGAGTTTGAATTGAGTATGAATTAAGATTAGCAGATCCAATATGGATTAGTAAGAGAGGATGTTGTTAAGATAAGTGTAAGGCAAATATATTGACGTTATAGATATATTGAGTCCCTAGATCCTATAATTACGAAGAGTCGACAGCTCAGCGGAGACTGGGTAAATTACCCTGCTTTTCATGTAGTTTTCAAGAAAAATGAGATTGATTCTTTTGAGACTTCGTATAAGGAAAGATAGATGAGGTTCATTATGATCCAACTTAGAATTGTGTAGTAGGACGATCTCCAGGTTGGAGGTAACAAGTTGATTGAAGTTGACGGAGAGCCAATGTTGCAAGTTTCAAAGGCACCACCGTTGCGAGAATTTTTTTATCATTTTTCGGGTACCGCGCAAGGAATGACATCT
The DNA here is from genome assembly GCF_009905375.1 of Apium graveolens. NCBI lineage: Eukaryota > Viridiplantae > Streptophyta > Magnoliopsida > Apiales > Apiaceae > Apium > Apium graveolens. The sequence continues at coordinate 117,706,137 of NC_133656.1, forward strand.
ACCATATTAGGTATACTTAAGACTAGCAATAAGATACTACCTTATCTATGGATAGAATGCTGAATTATGTTAATTGGTTGTAAATATGACTTTAAGGATGATATGAGAACATCAAATATAGTATTAGATGTCGGCATTGGAGTTAGGATCATGAATATAGTAGGCAACGGTAAATGAAGTTTTTATTGACTAATGAATGAGAAATGAACCTGAGGAGGAATAGAAGATATGTCAAGGTGAATGGACCCTTATGTGGTTGTTTCTTAAATTAGGTACCTTATTAAGTGGTTTCTGAGAATAAAAAATAACTCATATAGTAATGAAGACCACGTATGCGATTTTCAAAATTTCAAAAACAAGTTTTCGAAAAAGACTTTCTTAATAAATTTCTAAAAGATCTTTGAGTTTTAAAAATTTGGTTGTCAAATTACTACTTGAGTTTCTTGTTGTTATAAGCAGTATTTACCTGGAAGAATAATGGATCTAGATTCTGTATTGTTAGTTCAGAAGGCCAAGTAGACCCGCTAATATGAAGAAGTTTGAAATGTTCTCTAAAGAAGAGTGCAAACCTTGTTTAATAGTATTAATATTTGAATCATTATGCAAGAACATTATTTACCCAATTCATGCAATTATTAAAGTTAAAAAAAGTTGTCGACCTAAAAGAAGCCCGAGGGTGGTTGAAGAAAACGGGGGAATCTTCCAGACGATTGAAGAAGAATAATATTTCTTACGATGGAGTCGAGGGGTTACATGATCAATGGTTATTCTACACGGTATGGACGAAATTAGAAGGTATGACTGCAAATTTTGTAAGAACGCGATTATGGTCGAATTATTAAATTATCGAACGTGGAGACACGACGCTAAAAATACAAGACTTAATATTAGGAAATTGGCATTGTAGGCGAATTTACGAAGCCATTTCTCAAGGACTTTCAGAAGTTATTGTATGACTTGGATTTGGAATTGGTTACTCGAATAAGCTCTGAAAGTATATATAAGTGAAACACGAATAACGACTAAAAGTATCATTCTTTTCTATAACACGATAATGTATATTATTCCCAGTCCTTGAATAAGTATAAACTTCTTTCGTTAATCAGTTTAACGATGCAATAAAGAAGAAGAGGTTGTTGAATACCTTTTCAAATTATTCTTCCTTCAAGATATTTCTTCTAATTGATGAAGAGTCTAGTGGGACGCCACCTAATTATGTACTGTATGCCATATAGTATGAAAGACTGGCCATCTTGAGTACATATATGGTTGTCTCATTCATATCTAAATTATCACTTATTCTTTCTTCTTTAATTATGATATATTGACTTATGGATCCCTCCAATTGCTTTGTCGCATTATTTTTTTATAAAAAGCTTTCCATATCAGAATCATATACGAAACATTTTCTTCTTGTATAAATTATACTCTTTGAGTGTTTTAAAAGAAGTAAAATAATCCCGTGTAACAGATGTAATTATATGTTGAGTATGGATATAATTACAAGCCAATAAATGGTGGACATTTATGTGCAAAGAAGAATTACCATACGAATAACGTGTGGACATGAAGACATCAAATTAGGAATGGATATTTGTGATACATGATATATTTCAAGTCGAAGATTGTGCCATTAAAGGATTTAGTTAGCAAACGTTTGACTGGATAGAAAAAGAAGATAAAGGAATTTCCAATAATGAACCGGATGCATGATTAACATGTTAAGAAGGTGAACCATGCTGCTATCACGGGGTTATTTTTGTCCTGAAGTTATGGGATCAAAGGAATTCTAAGTACAAATAAATTTGAGCGTGTTCTTCAAGGAATTGTTAGGCTTTTCAACTCAACTAAGTAAGTTATGGTGAATTTGACGCTCACAACTGAGCCAGTTACGAAGGTCCGTATGGAAAGGCATAAGTGGAAATGAAGAAATGGTGACCCAACTACGAAATTATTTTAAGAAATTATGTTTTACAATCAATTGCATTTTTCACAAGAGTATGATAATTGAGATCATGTATTGGTTATCAGAAATTAAACAAGTTAACTAATGAGAATAAATACATATTGTCAAGGATAAATGAGTTTCTCTATCAGTTGGAAATATGCAGTATAAATTTTTAAAGATAAGTATGTAAAAGCGTCAACAATAGGGAATAAGATTAAAAGATATTCTTTAAACGGATTTATGGACATGTGTGTGTAATATGAATTGTTAATTAGAGAACTTGAATTAAAAAAATGAACTAGAAAAATCCTGGAATAAAGTTTTTGAGAAACAACAGAATAATTTTTTATTCATTAGCGGTATTCCGAGATATCCTGAAGGAATAGATGAAAGGTATGGTTATATCCTTAGTTCGATAAAAGATTAAGGCTATGTCAGTTAGTAGTATATGTGATTATCAGCATGATATATTCTGAAGTATGATGAAATGATGAGGTTGGAGGATGATGGTGGATTGATATAGTTGCTGATTGTTTGGTTGATTGTGGGCGTCGACTTGAGTCCGACTGGTAGTCAATAATATAGAGGAGATGCTACCCAAATTTTTGGAAAATATTCTACTTTTAAAGATAGAAAGTATACTTTCGTGTGTTATTGATATTCATGTTGATATTCCAAATGATTTCGATCTCGGTTCTTAAAAAATATTGTTATGACCAAACTGACTTTATATAATTAGATTTTGATTTCATTTAGCTAGTCATCACTTGGTTCAATTGATCAATTAAAAGAGTTAATTGGTTAATTTTACCAACTTATGGTCAGTTAGATGGAAATCTATTCCAATTAGATTAAGTCAAATTATGACATAATTTTCAGATGCGAAATCAAAGCAATTAGAAATTTGGAGGAAGTGATGATACCAATAGAATTCAAAAATTTAGTGGAATTAGCACGATGTTACTGCAAGCGTGCGAAACCTTATGAAGGAAGGAAGAAAATGAAGAAGGGAGGTAGAATAAAGAAGAGATAAGTAACTATGCAAATATGGATGTTGATAGACAATTAAAGTAATTTTATCATCTACAATAGGGTTTTATTAAAGGACTTGAAGGTATACCAATATAGAATGATAATGTAATGAGAATTATTCTAAATACCAGAAAATTCACTAATACAAGTGTTTGATGTATGATAGAATCTGGCAATGTTAACATGTGAACTAAAGAAGGGAAAGTATTAATTATGTAGAGAAGAAGGCATATAACTGGAACAGACCCAATAATCTGAAACATATCTTCAATTCGGGAAAGCCAGATATGAGATAGAGGATAGTTGGAGTTGATTAAAAATAAAAGTTGTGCGATTAGTGATTATTTGAGTAAGGCTAAGGAAGTAGGTGTCAATGGATTTTGATAGATCTATTAGAAAGAATTCAAATATTTATGAATTGAAAGCTTTCATTCTAGTGTTAGCCAAATAAATGGCTTATCTAATGATGAACAAATCAGTACTATTAAGAAGAAGAAATCACTTATGTTAAGAAGAGACAATAAGTCATGAGGATGGAGAACTTAACTAGGAAAGGAAGTGGAATCAAAAGGATGATAAAGAAATTTTATAAGATGGTCCAGGATATAAGTATGCTACGGACGTCAGGTGTGACAAAGCTAAAGTAAAGAACGGAGTGAAACGCCTATAACTGGAGATAAGAAATTCATTCTGAGAATATGATTAAATAGGGAAGGTTAATTGAAGGTATTGATGGGCATGGCTTAAGAATGGAAATGGAAGGACATGTAAGTAAATGTCATATCTACCGAAGAATCAAGGTCAGCATCAACGATTAAATTACTATTGTAACTGTCTTAAAAATGAGTATAACTCGTTAAGGAATGATATAGTAGAATCACTTAAAAACCAAGGCCGAAGGAATCATTATATAAATTATTAGGGATAAGTTAACCAAACCTAATCATTCTTTTATTAATGAATACTTTACCCGATGAATACGTTAGATATTGCTCAAGGATATTGTGATACGTTATCAGATTCAAATATGGATTATAATTGATCAATATTATTACTTGATTTAATATATTGGCAGAAGTACTGAAAGCGTAGTAAATCGTGCTGAACCAAAATAAGATATACCATTCATGAATAAATGTGCACTAGCTAAGACAGAATTAAGAGATAGGAGTTGGCTAAACATCTCTAACTCGAGATATTCAAATTACTCCAAGAATATGATATAAGACATAGATGAAAAAGAAGACTTTCTGATATTATGGCGAGAAGACAAGAATAAACGTTATGTGTATCGGAGACGTCAGAGAAAAGCATTATAATAAATTTGATATCGGGACTCCCTATAACCAAAGAAATGATAATACGGGTTAAAATAGGAGGGTCATGTATCCAGATTAGTATACTTTCCTCCAAATAGTAAAAGATTTTCGCTCAAGGAATATATTCGATTATGTTTCATAAAAATTAAGGTATGATGACGAGTTTGTGTGTCACTCGTATTTAGTTGAGATTTCCTCTTTAATTCTGAAATTCTGGAATTAATTTAGAAATGCTTAGAAACCAAAGGAGCCATGATCTATGTGTATCATTCGCAGATGGACGAAAAGAGTAGGAGAACTATTAAAGAGCCTCAAATATGATTGAAAGCGATTACAAGCCAGGCTAATTGAACAAGAATATACGTGGAAAATGAAGTGAAATAACCAATAAATGTTAAAAGCATTCATGAGCACGAATTATTAAAATTAGAAAGACTCGATTTGAGATAATAAGATAGGCAGGAATATTGTGAGTGAGTTGGCTTTACCACCGCTCGTATAGTAAGTTCATAGGATGTTTATAAGTATAATCAGGAAAAGTAATTTGGCTCCGTTATGTATAAAATGGAGACCTGAGTCAGTTTGATCGAGCAACTGATAGATTATGATGTCAGCAAGAGACTGTTGAGTAAAGATTAATTTTATGAGTTAAAGCTTATGAAAAAGTTGTCTGGGTAAGAGATTAACCTGAGAAATTATAAGTGAGGTACTTGAAAAGTATCATTATCTGTTCCTTAGTATGATTCTGAGGACATAATCTTTTTAAGGGGGGAAGGATGTAATATCCGGGAAATATCGTATAATTATTTTTATGAATAAATAATTATTATGTGATTTTATGCGAATTTTGGTGAATTATCTGATAATTGGAATTGATGTTTGGATGTTTATTATTAGATATATTTGAGATGTCATGTCTAATCTGATTTGTGTTTAGTTTTCAGAACTTAACAACAGGACTTATCAGGTCTTACTGGAAATCAGAACTTACTGAAGTCAGAACTTAACATTAGAACTTAAGGCGTTAGAAGATATATATCAGGACTTAAGTGCGGGAAGACTTCAGATAAGGAATTCGGCGGATTTACAGGAGAAGATCTGGACTAAATCAAAAGAAGATATGCATGAAGAGTTACAGGACTAGAAGACTTATAGAAGATATCTGATTGATATATTTTAGGAGACAGAATTATATTCCATATCAATTAGAAGATATCTTGTAACTGTGTACTATATAAACACAGCTTAGGGTTTACACTATATGTGTTATCATTATCGAGAAACATTATTCATTGTAATCTAGCAGCTCTTAGTGATATTGTTCATCACTGAGAGAGAACAACATTTCTATTGTAATAGAGTTTATACGAATATACTTGATCTTTGTTACATACTTGTGTTAAAATCGATTTGATTGTATAAACACTATATTCAGCCCCCTTTTATAGTGTTGTGTGACCTAACAAGTGGTATCAGAGCTTTTATGTTAACACACATATAGTAAAGATCCAAATAATCAATCATGTCCGAAGAAAGACAAACTCCAACTAAGCCCACCAAAACTCAAGAAACTCAGAACACACAAACCCACAGTCGATATGAGACAATTAGGGTTCCCATACTGAGACCATCTGAGTATCCCATATGGAAAGTAAAGATGTTTATGTTTCTGAAGCTACAGATCCAGAATACCTTGATAGAATTAATGAAGGGCCATATAAGCCTACCAAGCTCTTTGTTGCAGTTGCTGATCAACCAGCAAAGATGATTCCAAAGGAGAAAAGTGAGTACACAGCTGAAGACATCTCATCTATTGCTAAGAATGCAAGGGTAAGGCATTTGCTGCATAGTGCAATTGATAATGTCATGTCAAACAGGGTTATTGGATGCAAGACTGCAAAGGAGATATGGGATGCTTTGGAGACAAGATGCCAGGGAACTAATGCAATCAAAAAGAACATGAGGACTATACTCACTCAAGAGTATGAGCACTTTGACTCAAAAGCTGATGAGTCATTAACTGATTTATACGACAGGTTTGTCAAACTCTTAAATGATCTGTCACTGGTGGACAAGGAATATGATCTTGAAGATTCAAATCTAAAATTCCTTTTAGCTATTCCTGAAAATTGGGATTTGAAGTCTACTACCATAAGAGACAACTATGACCTTACTGAAAATACTTTTGATGAAATGTATGGAATGCTCAAGACTTATGAACTTGAGATGGATCAAAAGAGCAAGAGGCATGAAAGAAAGTCAAGGAAAATTGCTCTTAAAGCTAAGGAGGAATCTTCTAAAGTTGCTGTCTCAAAGAAGGGCAAAGGAAAGGCTCTCATCATAAAGTATGATTGAGAGTCATCATATTCTGATGATGATGATTCAGAAACTGAAAGTTTATCTGAATCTGATGTTGATGCAGAGATGATGCAACTGTGTGCTCTTATGGTGAAGGGTATCACAAAGATAGCCTACAAGAAATTCAGAAAGGGCAAGAAGTTTTCCAGGAAAGGTGGAAGTTCTGATAAGAAAGGGTTCCGAAAGTCTGAAGGCAAAGGAGGAAAGTCTGACAGAGGAGACAACTAAAATGTCAAATGCTACAATTATGGTGAAAGAGGCCACATATCTCCTGACCACAAGAAAGGAAAAAGTAATAAAGGCAAAGCACTTGTGACAAAGAAGAAAAGCTGGACAGACACTTCAGATTCTGAAGATGAGGTGAACTATGCCTTGATGGCAAATGCTGATAGTAGCCCTGAAACTGCTGAATTGAAGGTACCTCAAACAACCTTTGCTTTTCATACTGATGATATTACTGAGTTGAGATTATACCTTAAAACCATGTTCATTAGTTTTAGATATTAGACTTTAACTTGTGAAAGATTAACATCTGAAAATCTTGATCTTAAAAACAGAAATGACTATTTGGAAAATGAGTTAGTTTTTCTTCATCAAACTAAAAAAGAAAGAGATGAGGCTTTGTATGTTAGGGATGAAGTGCTAAAATTAAATGAATCTCTAAAAACTGATTTAGAAAAGGAAAGAGAGATCATCAGAACTTGGACTAACTCTGGCAGAACAACTCAGAATTTACTAAGTAGTGGAAACTGGAAAGAGGGCTTAGGTTATGGAGATGATAAAAGTGAGAAAGCAACTATGCAAATTGAGCCAATTATTGTTAAACAGACTTCTAAGCCAAGGGTAAATCCTGTTAAATTTGTAGAAAAAAACTGTTATGTCTGATTCTGAATAGATGAAAGATTCTAAGACATAAGTAAAAGAAAAGTCAACTTCTGACTAATTAAAACAGGATAAACCAGCTGAAGTAAACATAGGCTTAATGATAAAGAAGCAGCTTAAGCATAAGATGAAAGAGATTAGAAATGTGAACAAGGTAAAGGAAGCTAGGAAAAATAGGAATGGAAAGGAAGGTGTGAATAAAAGCAATAATTATATGCATGTTCCTAATAATCCTAGAAAGAAATGTTACAACTGTGGAAACTCTAACCATCTTGCATCTTTTTGCAGGAAAAATAAAGATATAAACTCTTTACCTCCTGAAACAGGAGTTAAGAATCAGTCTGTTAGGTTTAAACCACAAAATTCTTATTTTCATTGTGGTAGTTTATGGCATTCCATTTATACTTGTAAGGAATATCATAGTTTGTACTATGATTATTATCAAATAAAACCTTCCTTGAAGAAAGTTAGTGTAATTCCTTCTAGTGTAAGTTCTGATGCAAATTCTGATATAAAGTCTGATAAACAGCAAGTTAGCATAAACTCTGAAACTAAATCCGCTGCAAATGCTAACTAACATAAAAGGCCAAAGGATCCAAGCAAGTCTGGGTCCTTAAAACTAACCAATAGTGGTCTTTGTGATTGCAGGGCAACAGGAAAAACATCCTCGTTCTTGACAGTGGATGTTTAGGACATATGACTCGAAATAAAGCCCTGCTATCAACCTTTGTGGAGAAAGCTGGCCCAGGAGTTTCTTATGGAGATGGTAACATGGGAAAAACTCTGGGATATGGCAATATCAATCTTGGGAATGTCATCACTGAAACAGTAGCTCTTGTCTCAGGACTTAAACACAATCTGCTAAGTGTGAGTCAAATATGTGACAGAGGTTATCATGTGGATTTCTTTGAAGAATACTGTGAAGTTGTAAGTAATTCTATATGTAAAGTAGTTCTGAAAGGTTCTAGGCATGGTAACATATATGTAGCTAGACTTTCAACAAACTCTGATGGTTCTGCAATCTATCTGTTGAGTAGAGCATCAATTGAAGAAAGCTGGAATTGGCGCAAGAGACTCTCTCATTTAAATTTCAACAACATAAATGAGCTAGTAAAGAAAGATCTTATGAGAGGACTTCCAAAATCAGTATTTGCTCCAGATGGCCTTTGTCATTCATGTCAAAAGGTAAAACAAAGAAAATCTTCATTCAAGAGCAAAATTGAATCCTCAATTCTTGAGCCTTATCACCGACTGCATGTTGATCTATTTGGTCCAGTCAATGTCATGTCTATTGTAAAGAAGAAATATGTTATGGTTATAGTGGATGAGTTCACAAGATACACTTGGGTGTATTTCTTGCACAAGAAGAATGAAACTGCATCTACTCTAACTGATCATGTCAGACAGCTGGATAAATTGGTCAAAGATTCTGTTAAAATAATAAGAAGTGATAATGGCACTGAGTTCAAGAATTCAATCATGGAAGAGTTCTACAAAGAGCATGGAATTAAGCAGAAATTTTCTGCACCTGGAACTCCACCGCAAAATGGAGTTGTAGGAAGAAAGAACATGACTCTCATTGAAGCTGCAGGAACTATGCTTGATGAAGCAAAGCTGCCAACCTACTTTTGGGCTGAAGCTGTGCAGACTGCTTATTTTATACAGAATGCTACACTCATAAACAAGCATGGAAAAACACCATATGAGATGGTGATGAAAAAGAAGCCAAATTTGAAATACTTTCATGTATTTGGATGTAAGTGTTTTGTTCTTAAGACTCATCCTGAACAGCTGTCAAAATTTGATCTAAAATCTGATGAAGAAATTTTTGTTGGATATCCACTTTCCACAAAAGCCTTCAGAGTCTACAATTTAAGAACAAGGGTTGTCATGGAATCTATCAATGTATCTTTTGATGATAAAAAGATTACTGGACTTGAAGATTTCAATGATCATGATCAACTGAGATTTGAAAATGAAGATTTAAATTCTGATTCTGTAAATTCTGATGGCTTAAATCCTGATCCTGTAAGTTCTAACGGGTTAAATTCTGATGTCATTGAAACTGTGGTAACTACTTCAAGGGAAAATGTACCTGTTCAGGGGAAGCAAGCTGAAGATCCTACCACAACTCAAGACTCTCAAGAAGCATCAGAACCTGTCACTGGATCTTCAAGTTCTGATTCATCAAGTTCTGATGAGCCAAATTCTGATAATTCTGGAAACTCTGATTCTTCAAATCCTGAAGGATCCAACTCAAATTCTGAAGTCTCAAAGGGCATAACTACAGGGGAACATCAGAAAATGCTGAAGGAGACAACATGAATCATGGGGGAGGATCCAGTTCTAGAGAACAACTTCCATTTGCAAGGAAGTGGACTAAAGCACATATACCTGACTTAATAATTGGAGATTATGAAGCAGGTGTCAGAACTAGAACTACAACATCAAATGAATGTCTCTATCATTCCTTTCTCTTTCAGACTGAACCAAATAAAGTGGAAGAAGCTCTTTAAGATGCTGATTGGGTGTAAGCAATGCAGGAAGAGTTAAATGATTTTGGAAGAAATAAAGTCTGGACCCTAGTGCCAAGACCAAGAACAGATCAATTGTTGCCACAAAATGGGTATTCAGAAACAAAACTGACAGTGATGGTATAATTAGAAGGAACAAAGCAAGGCTGGTTGCTAAAGGTTACTCTCAATAGGAAGGTATTGATTATGATGAAACATTTTGCACTAGTTGCTAGATTGGAAGCCATAAGAATCTTTTTGGCTTATGCTGCTCACAAGAAGTTTAAAGTCTTTCAAATGGATGTGAAAAGTGCTTTTCTTAATGGAAAATTGGTAGAAGAGGTATATGTTGACCTCCAAGATTTGTAGATCCAAAATTTCCTAATCATGTCTACAAACTTGATAAACCACTTTATGGCCTTAAGCAAGCTCCAAGAGCATGGTATGAGACTTTAGCTCAATTTCTTCTGGAAAGTGGATTTAACAGAGGCACAATTGATAAAATATTGTTCTACCTCAACCATGGAAAGGACTTACTTTTGGTATAGATATATGTTGATGATATCATCTTTAGTTCTACAAATGATAAACTCTGTGAAAGGTTTGCAAACCTAATGCAGTCAAGATATCAAATGAGTATGATAGGAGAACTTAGTTATTTTCAGGGACTTCAATTCAAGCAAAATGAAGATGGTACTTTCATAAATCAATCCAAGTACACCAGAAAATTACTCAAGAAATTTGGAATGCAAGACTGTTCAACTGCATCCACTCTCATGGCCACTACAACCAAGTTAGATAAAGATACTGGATCATCAGTAGATATTACTAACTACAGAGGTATGATTGGCTCTTTACTCTATTTAACTGCAAGTAGACCTGATATCATGTATGCTACATGTCTTTGTGCAAGATTTCAGGCTGATCCAAGAGAACCTCATCTAATAGATGTGAAAAGAATTTTAAAGTACATCAAGAGTATAGCTGATCTAGGATTGTGGTATCCTAGGAAATAAGATTTTAAGCTAATAGGTTACTCAGATGCAGATTTTGCAGGATGCAAAATAGACAGCAAAAGCACTAGTGGAAGTTGCCAATTTCTTGGAGGCGGATTGATTTCTTTGTTGTTAGTCCCTAACAATGCATCAAGAATTACAGAAGGGGGGTTGAATGTAATTCTAGTAAACTTTTTTTTGAACTGTAAAATATTCTAACTCAAACAATATATATAAGTATTTTGATTTGCAAGGTGCAGAATAACAAGTTAAGTAAATCAAAAACATAAAGTAATAAAAACACAAGCTTTTAAAACTTTCTGGTGGATTTGAAAGTATCCACCAGATATATATATATATATATATATATATATATATATATATATATATCGATTGAAGAACTCTGTGAAGAACAAATTATCTCACAACTGCTTTACAAGTGAATAAACAAACTACAGGGAAATTCTTAACAGTTACAACCTTTGTTATTTCTCTTTTAAAAGTGTTTGCTTAGTTATTTGTTTCACTAGCTACACTTGGTTTATATATCACCAAGTTTACATGGTAATAAGACAGGATAATAAAACAAAACTATCGAGTCAAACTCCATGCTGCTTCACTACTCTATTCCAGCATCTTTGAAAATCTTCTTAACTTACATGGAAATGGTAATGATTCTTTGTTCTTCATTTCCTGTTAAACAGGCTCCCACATTCCTTTTGTAACCACCCAACGCATGTGACTGTCTTATCACTGTCAACAGATGCTTGAATTGATCATCCGTCGGATACATGTTTGTCATCCGTCGGGTTGCCTTGTTAATCATCTGTCGGGTAGCTTTGTTGATCATCCGTCGGGTAGCTATTTGACATTGAACTTCATTTCACTTATACAGAATTATAAGACATTTTATATTTACAATTAATCAGCCTATTCTGCATATCTAATAATAGTCAACATGACTCAAATGCTACTACAGGATCTATACAAAGTTGTTCACAGAAATGTGTTACAATACTTATTGTTATATAAGCTACTCACTCGATGGATGTTAAATCATCATCCGTCGGGACTATATTGAGTCATCTGTCGGGACTATATCTGATCATCCGTCGAGTGCTACATTTTTCACTAAGTTAAACCTACTAAGGTGTTTTGTTGATGTAATCATCAAGTTTACAACATATTCCCAACAAACTCCCCCAAATTATGCCTACTAGAATTGTAGCCATAAATTAAGAGAAACTTGATGATAACAAAACACCCTAAAAATACAGACTTAAAAAATAGTAGATAAAACTAAAAAGTGCTACATTATTTACTGAAAAATTGAAAAGACAAAGTGTACAAAGATTTGTTCACAATCATTTTCAAGGTGCTCCTCTAGTTTGAGAAAATTGATCTATTTCCTTGATTGTTTGGATTTCTTCCCAAGCCTCCTGTTATTTTCTTCTATTTGATTTTGGAGCTGTCTGTGGAATTCAAGTTTATCGGATTCTGAGAGATCTAGCATTCCTTGCATTTCCAGAAGAGTCTCATTCTAGAGATGCTCAACTGGTCTTCTAATCTAAAGAATTTTCTAAATCCCTTATCATCCATGAATTCCATCAGCCAGTAGGGCCTTAGATGCACTTTACTCCCTGTGTAAGGAATAGTTAAAGTCTTTAGGAGTGCATCTTTGGCTTTAATACTCCTCAGTTCTTCAATCTTCTTTAGAACTAATCTTCTAGCTGTCACATTGAATCCAAAGTTCTTTTTGAAGGATGAATAAACTTTTATCAGTACAGATTGGCTCTCTTGAAGAATCCTATGAAGTGGTCATGATATCTCTTTTCCTCCCTTGTACCTGAATACTAACCTTTCAGGTAGATTCTTGTAAGCATCAATCCCTCTAACTTCTTCCAGTTCATCTAGATAGAGGTTTAGATCAAAGAATTCCTTGATGTCACAGATGTATATGATATTACCCTTGTTGACCTTGGTTTGAGCTTTGGTTAGGGACTTGGATCTGAGAGTTAATGAAAGGCATATGTCATAGCCTATTTGTTTATTCGAGGATTTAACTCAACTCAAATAAGAATTTAACAAGTAAATAGTGGATTCATCAAAGAGATCTCACAAAGTAACATCTGTCAAAGGATTCAGAAACAATGTTCATCTACAGACTTGAGGAATTACTTCACTGGAAGAAGTTCAAGAAATTGATCAAGCCTCATTGATATAAATCAAGATTGTGGATTTAATCAAGTGACAGAGATCTTGTCAGGGTATCAAATAATTACAGGGATTTAATCTGAAGAAAATCAAGTTATCAAAGTCAAGTCATGAAGAAACGTCACGGAAGTTAGTCACTCATGAACCAGACAGTACATCGAGTGTCAACATTGAAGTGGTGGAATTGATTCATAATTTTTAGAAGATTTTCAGAAGAATGGTTGTTGTTCAAGACTAGTATTAATTCTCTATTAATTAATTAAGTCATATAATTTAATTAAGAAAATAAATTATATTTGTAATGATTATAAAATATTAATTAATTGAATTAATTAATTATTTAATTCTAAATTAATATTATGAATTTTCAGAATTGATTTTGAATTTATATTCAATATTAATTCAGCATGACAATCAATTGAACCAGTATGACAATCATTTGCCATACCGAAAGTCATACTAGTTCAAATGGATTGTCATACTGAAAGTTCTACCAGCTATGGGATTGTCTTGCTAGTTCAAATGATTGTCTCACCGATTGTCTTGCTAGTACAAGTGATTATCATGTCGATTGTCTTGCTAGTTCAACAGGTTGTCATGTCGATTGTCTTGCTAGCTCAACAGATTGTCTCACCGATTGTCTTGCCAGTTCATTTGATCTCTGTTGATTGAATTATTAAAAGACAACAGCATCAGACGTTATTAAGACATTTTGAATACATCTTCAACCACTCAAGAACATAACAGCAGCAGCCGCACAAATATTTCATCTCTCAACTGCAATTCAAGATCATTGATTTTCTAGCAATCAAAGTTAAATCTAAACCACTAGAAATCATTCTCTTGTTCTTGTGTAACCATCTAGCGGATCAAAATTCCTAGAACTTAATCTCAAATTGCTTCTAGCATTTGATCTTTTTTATTGCAAAAATAGAAAAAGTTCATGTCAAATTTATTCTAGATTTGTAATAATTTATTTAATATTAATCCCTAGTAAACAATACCGTTGTTGTAACACCTTTCAATTTTAATAATAGTTTTATTTAACTTGAATTTTGTTTCACTTTTTTATTCCGCATTAAATTCAATTAAACGGTATAGTTTGTATTCAACCCCCTTCTAAAAACATATTGGGACCTAACAGTTAAGGGTTTTACTTTCTTGACTTCTCTGGTCTTTGTCTTCTTTGGCTTCATGAAATGAGGTAGATTGAGTTCAGGAATTGGTAGACTATCCCAGTCTATTGGCTCATCCTTTGGAATGATAGGTTCACCATGGAAATTTTTGGATGGATCTATCTTGAATTCTTCATGTTCCATAAAGGGCATGGATGTTTGAGTTGTTGTAGAAGTAGACTTTCTGGGAAACTGATTTTCCAATCCTTCTTCATCAAAGTTCACTTTTCTCTTGGAGTGAAGTTTGTATCTAAACCTTCTTTTCTGCTGTGATTATTCTTGCATTTTCAAATCCTTAGATCCAGTGGTTTCAGATGGTTGTTCAGGAATTTGTTGTGTAGGTTTCACAGCTTGCAACTTGGCCAAGATAGCAGCTTGCTCCTTCTTTTGTTTGAGCTTTTTAGCATCTAGAGCAGCTTGCTTCTTTTCTTACTTCAATCTTGCCTTTTCTTCCCTTTTTGCTTCAGCAAATTGAGGGTGTCCAGCCACCACACAAATTTCCTTACCATTTCTGAAAACTTTTGTAATTCTCCTTTTCAATGCTGAATCAGCTGGATCCTTGTAGAATGCAATAGATCTTGATAAAAGTTTCTTCTCTTCAGGCTTTGGTGTCTCATACACTGTGTCCAAAGGGTTCTTGAGTTAAGACTTTGGGTAGTTCACCTTTGGCTTCATAATTAGATCTGCCTTTGGGGATTTGATGCAGGATGTTTGGCCTCTTTCCAGATAGTTCATGCTCATATCATTCACAGAAATTTGCTTGACTTGAGAGTGATGAATGACTGATTTTTCTGGCTTCTTTGCTATACCAAATTTCTTTTGAATATCCTCATCAATTTTCTCCCAATTTATTGTACTAAACTGCTTCTTCTCAGCTGCTCTCAAAGTGGCTGCTGCTTCATTTATCAGATCAATGCTATCTTTGGTTGGTGGCTTTGTGAAAGCAATTGTTGGCACAATTGCTTTACTCACTTGAATGTTAAGCACCTTTTGCTCCCCCTCACTCCTAGAACCTTCTTTCTCCCCCTTTTTGTTATCATCAAGCTGAGTAGAGGATGAGGTCTGTGCAGCCACCAGTTTCTGAAGCAAGTCTATTTGTTGTGCTTGGTGTAGATGGATTGCTGTAAGAGAAGCTTCCATAGTAACCATTTTTTTATCCAAGGAATCCACCTTGGTTGCAAGATCAGAGTTTTTCCTGAGCTGTCTTTTGATGTCTATCATTGTTGTCTCTGGAAGTCTAGCTTCCAACTTGTCAGACATATCTTTCTTAAGTTGATCAACTTCATTTTTGATGAGGGAGACATTTTGACTTTGTTGGTAGCCTGATATTTGCTGTAGTTGGAGAGATGCAAGATTTGCTTGCAGAAGCTTCTTGGTGCTAACATTTGTGGATGATTGAAGTGCAGACTGTGTTTGGCTGATAAGTTGGATGAGTGTTGTCTTGAAATAGTGTTCATCACACTGCTTTGAAAATACCCAAGATGGCATGCCTGATCTTGAACTAGGGCCTACTTTTCCCCCCATGTCCAATGGCTCTTCTTCACTATCTCCACCCTCACCTCCAAAGAATTCTTTTGAACCACCAGTCTCATAATCAACATCACCAGCTGTTGAAGGCAAAGATATGATGGCATCCTTATCTCTTTGCATGGACTGTGTGGTGTGCACCAAGTTTAGCATCCTTTCTGCATTGTCATTGCCTTGTCCAGCTAGAAGTTGATAGGCTAGAACAAGGTGAGTAAATGTCTCAGCATCTAAGGAGGTGGAATCTATAACAGCTTGAGTTTTATGAGATAGTCCCTCCCTGTCTGGATCCTGGACATTCATTAACTCACTTACAATGACATCCACCCTTATATCTCCACTACCTGCATTTCTCTCATTTTCTCTCTTTTCTTGCATCAAGGTCTCACATTGGCTCCCCACTGAAAGGCATATGTCATAGCCTATTTGTTTATTCGAGGATTTAACTCAACTCAAATAAGAATGTAACAAGTAAATAGTGGATCTACCGTCAAAGAGATCTCATAAAGTAACATCTGTCAAAGGATTCAGAAACAATGTTCATCTACAGACTTGAGGAATTACTTTACTGGAAGAAGTTCAAGAAATTGATCAAGCCTCAGTGATATAAATCAAGATTGTGGATTTAATAAAGTGACAGAGATCTTGTCAGGGTATCAGATAATTACAGGGATTTAATCTGAAGAAAATCAAGTTATCAAAGTCAAGACATGAAGAAACGTCACGAAAGTTAGTCACTCATAAACCAGACAGTACATCAAGTGTCAACATTGAAGTGGTGGAATTGATTCATAATTTTCAGTGATTTTCAGAAGATTTTTAGAAGAGTGGTTGTTGTTCAAGAGTAGTATTAATTCTCTATTAATTAATTAAGTCATATAATTTAATTAAGAAAATAAATTATATCTACAAAGATTAATTTATTAATTAATTGAATTAATTGATTAATTAATTTTGAATTAATATTATGAATTTTTAGAATTGATTTTGAATTTATATTCAGTATTAATTCAGCATGACAATCAATTGAACTGGTATGACAATCAGATTGTCATACCGAAAGTCATACTAATTCAAATTGATTGTCATATCGAAAGTTCTACCAGCTATAGGATTGTCTTTCTAGTTCAACAGATTGTCATCCCGATTGTCTTGCTAGTTCAAGTGATTGTCTCACTGATTGTCATGCTAGTTCAAAAAATTGTCTCACCGAAAGTCATTCCAACTATCAGATTGTCTTGCCAGTTTAATGAAGTTCTATTGATCAAATCATTTAAAAGACAAGAAGAGCAGTAGACAATTATTATCACAGAATACACTTAACCAACTCAAGAACAGAACAGAAGCAGCCGCCGAGAACATTTCATCTCTCTACTGAATTCAATATCATCAATTTCTAGTTTTAAAGTTAAATCCAAACCATTA
This sequence comes from Apium graveolens, assembly GCF_009905375.1. NCBI lineage: Eukaryota > Viridiplantae > Streptophyta > Magnoliopsida > Apiales > Apiaceae > Apium > Apium graveolens. The sequence goes on from NC_133656.1 coordinate 117,723,522, forward strand.
GAAATCATTCTCTTGTTCTTGTATAACTATCTAGCGGATCAAAATCCCTAGAACTTAATCTCAAATTGCTTTTAGCATTTGATCTTTTTATTGCAAAAATAGAAAAAGTTCATGTCGAATTTATTCTAGATTTGTAATAATTTATTTGAGATTAATCCATTGTAATCGATACCGTTGTTGTAACACCTTTCAAGTTTAATAATAGTTTTATTCAACTTGATATTTGTTTCACTTTTTTATTCCGCATTAAATTCGATTAAACGGAATAGTTTGTATTCAACCCCCCCTTCTACAAACATATTGGGACCTAACACCCACCCCCACCTTCACCATCTAAGGTGGGACTCCTCACACCCACTTTTGCCAGTCCTAAAGAAATGGACTGCATTGGATCACTCTTTTCCTCTCCTTCTTCCTAGGAGCAACCCAGACTTTCACTCATGTCACTACCTTCCCTCAATCCTAATAGTGATTGCACAATTACTAAGTCATCTGCACTTGTAACTATAGTTGAACTTTAGGGTTGTGCAGAGACACCCGACGGATGAGAAATATCCATTGGGGTAGTAATTTGACTATCCGACGGATGACTGCTGTTAGGCACATCCGTCGGGATACAATCACTACTCGACGGATGAACAATATCCATCTAGTGAGTAGAAATGAATGAGTTTGGAGTGGAGACTATTGTGGACTCTGTACAGATTGATAAAAATTTTGGCACAGATGTCTCAATAGTCTCAGAAAGAAATGGCAAGTGAGTCAACAAATCATCTAGAAGATGATGCTCACTTGCATGGATTTTTGGCATCTCCAACAGAGTTAAAGATGGAGAATATGGTTGTGATGTTTGAATCATATCAACATCCAAAGATTGTGTGGGAGAATTTGGTATTTGAGGTGTTTCAATTTGTATAGATTTTGGCTGTGACTCCATATTTATTGGATCCACATCAATTTGACTTTGAGATGGTGCAGTGACTGGGTCTTTAGCTCCAGTTTGCACTGTGTGTGTACCCTGTGCATCCCCAAGGGTTTTAGTTTTCTTCTTTCTTGTGTAGGTTTATGGTGAAATTGTGTCCCTACCCCTTTTATTCTGTGCTCCTGGTTGAAAGCTTGTTTCAATAGTTACATCCTTTTGGGAGGATGAAACTAGAGTTGAGCTTTTATCCTTATTAACAACCACAGTTTGTTGGGAAACTGTGGTCTAGCTTGGTTTGGGTACACTATGCTCACCATCCTTATCCTTAGGGCTTCTTTGATTTTCACCCTGTCCCTCACCTGTCTTTCCCACCTTCACACTCCCCTCATTGTGTTTAGTAGATTTTACAACTGGCATCTTTTGAGAGACACCAGAGGGGGCTTTCTTTGTCTTTGGTCTTGAAACTTTTATTTTGGTAGCTTGGGTAGGCATCTGTCTGGTGATTGACACAGATGCCACTGCTACACTAGAAGACAAAGAAGTGTTTGAGGTTGGAAGAGTAGGGATATTTGAAATTACCTCAGTTACCTAAGGTGCCTCCATTACTGGAAAGTAGAAGAGTGGCACCTCTTTGTGGTGATCTGCTCTATTGAGATCTGCAATAATTCTTCTCTCTTAAATCCAACAGTTTAACTTGTTGGTTGGATTCTCAAGTATAATGTCCTCAGAGAGGTGGTTAGCAAGCATCATGAAAAATCTAGCATAATAAACACTCTTACCCCTCTTATTAAGCTCTCCTAACTTAAACCCCAACTCAAACAAGACTAGATCACTAAAATTGAAGTATTTATCAGTTACTAGCATGTAAAGCATGTTGAGCATGGAGATATTAACAGAATCAAAGTTGCTAATTTTTCCAGAAAATACTTTAGTAACTACATCACACAGGAAACTCCATTCATTCCTAAGACCCAATCTCCTAATTTCACTTAATTTAGAGATGGTGAGTGCATAACCTATGAAGTTTAACATGTTAACAATATCAGTATATGTGTGTGGAGTAGAGACAGTATTATCAGGAATCCCAAAACATGCTTTAACAATGTCACTATTAACACAAAATTCCTTACCTTTAATAGTGAAAGTGAAGGTCTTGTCAGTTGAGTTGTACACTGCAGTCGTCCATATTTCCTCGACAACCTCACAGTAGATAGTGGGAGACTCCAACATGGCATATTTGAGCTTACAGCCTTGCACAAAATCCATCATTGTGTGGTAGTCGTCAGACTGTTGAATCCCCTTGTTTACTAGAGCCGTGAAATTGTTCTTCTCATAGATAAAGCCAGTTTGAGACATGATTTTGACGACTAGTGCCATTGTTAGAGAGTAAAAGTTGCAAAGAGAGAGAGAGAGGGTAATTGCTTTTGAGAAAGAAAGAAGTTAGAGCAGATGAATTGAGAATGATAAAAGAAAAGAAATGAAAATGAATTTTGCTTTTATACTATCTCAAAAAATAATTGTCAAAAATAATAAAGTAAAATAAAGTGACCAATAAAAATTGCCCAAAATAATCGTTTAAAAATAAACTGTAAAAATTCCATCACTTATCCGGCGTGTTATGCTTACAAACTTTAAGTATACTCGATGGATAATGTTCAGAAAATCAACGGCTAGGAATGAGATAATTCGACAGATGAGGATAAATCATTTATCCGTCGAGATATAAAATATTCCAGAAAAATAATTAATTTTATTAACAAATTGTATATTGACATATGATCGAACTCGATGGATAATGATTATCCGTCGGGATGTAAGTTTTGACTTAGCCAAAATTTCATCAAAGTCTGAAAAATCAATTAAATTTCTGGCTGCTTCTCAACTTGCAAAATATTTGAAAAGATTTAAGAATAATTAAGCATACCTAACTCACTTACCAACCTTAAAAAAGTGGATTCATCCAGTGGCTTGGTAAATATATCTGCAAGCTGTTTTTCACTTGGAACAAAATGTAGTTCCACAGTACCATTCATTACATGTTCCCTTATGAAGTGGTACTTGATGTCTATGTGCTTTGTTCTTGAATGCTGTACTGGATTCTCAGTGATAGCAATTGCACTTGTGTTATCACAGAAAATAGGAATTATTTCCACTTGCAGACCATAGTTTAGCAATTGGTTTTTCATCCATAAAATCTATGCACAGCAACTACCAACAGCAATATATTCAGCTTCTTCTATAGATGTAGAAACTGAATTTTGCTTTTTACTGAACCAGGACACAAGCTTGTTTCCTAAAAATTGACAGGTTCATGTTGTACTTTTTCTATCAATTCTACAACCTGCATAATCTGCATCTGAATAGCCAGTTAGATCAAAATCAGAATCTCTAGGGTACCAAATGCCAAGTTTTGGTGTACCTTTAAGATATCTGAAAATTCTCTTAATAGCAATTAAATGAGATTCTCTAGGGTCAGCCTAAAATCTAGCACAAAGACATGTAGGAAACATTATATCTGGCCTACTAGCTGTTAAGTATAGAAGTGAGCCAACCATGCCTCTATAACTTGAAATATCCACATACTTTTCAATAGTGTTTAATTCAAGTTTAGTTGCAGTGGCCATGGGGGTTTTTGCAGATGTGCAATCCATTAGTTCAAACTTCTTTAAAAGATCATAAATATATTTAGTTTGACTAATGAATATTCCATCACTAACTTGCTTAACTTGCAAACCAAGAAAGTAAGTTAGTTCTCCCATCATGCTCATTTCATACTTACTTTGCATCAATTTGACAAACTTTTTGCAAAGTTTTCATCAGTAGAGCCAAAAATAATGTCATCTACATAAATTTGAACAAGTATGCTAGAGCCATTAACATTTCTAAAGAATAAAGTTTTGTCTACAATACCCCTATTGAAGTGATTCTCTAAAAGAAACTTTGACAAAGTGTCATATCAGGCTCTAGGTGCTTGCTCCAATCCATAGAGTGCTTTCAAAAGATAATATACATGATCAGGTAGACTTGGGTCTTCAAAACCAGGAGGCTGACTGACATAGACTTCCTCCTCCAAATCTCCATTTAGAAAAGCACTCTTGACATCCATTTGATAGACCATGAAATTGGCATGTGCTGCATAGGCTAAGAAGATTCTGATGGCTTCAAGTCTTGCAACAGGAGCAAAGGTTTCATCAAAATATATTCCTTCTTGTTGACAATAGCCCTTAGCTACCAATCTAGCTTTATTCCTGACTACTATGCCATTTTTGTCCATCTTGTTTCTGAATACCCATTTGGTGTCTATTGAATTCTTTCTTTTAGGCTTGGGTACCAACTTCCAGACATTGTTCCTTTCAAATTGGTTTAGCTCCTCCTGCATAGTTAAAATCCAACCAGGATCCAACAAAGCTTCTTTTACCTTCGTTGGTTCTTCCTTAGATAGGAAACTGCCAAATAGACATTCTTCTTGAGTTGCTCTCCTTGTTTGATCTCTAGAAGATACATCACCAATGATGAGCTCAAAGGGGTGATCCTTTGTCCATTTTCTTTGTTGAGGTAGATTAGCTCTAAATGAAGAGGCCTCATTGTTGTCTTAATGTGTGATTGAGTTTTGATTATTAGAAACTCCCCCTGAGTTTGTAAATCTATGATTTGAGAAAGAGGGACATTCTGTAAGTGATCTATTCTGACTTTATTCTTCTTTTGATGACTTGACGGATAGTGTATTTTGAGTTCCGACGGATGAAGCTGATTGTCTCCCGATGGATGATGTAGATTGTCTGTCGACGGACGAAGCATTTTGTAACTCGATGGATATTGAGTTATTAGCTTCATTGCTTGTAGATTTTTCTGCACTATCCTTAATTGTATTTTCTTGATCACTTTCATCATCACTATCATCACTAACCATTTCCACATTGTCAAATTTTAGACTCTCATGGTAATCTCCATCTTGTAGTTCTTCAATCTTTTTATCATCAAACACAACATGTATTGATTCCATAACAATGTTGGTTCTCATATTGTAGACTCTGTATGCTTTACCAATAGCATATCCAACAAAAATTCCTTCATCTGCTTTAGCATCAAACTTCCCATTTTGATCAGTTTGATTTCTCAAGATATAACATTTGCAGCCAAAGACATGAAGAAAATTTAGAGTTGGCTTCTTGTTCTCGAAAAATTGGTAGAGAGTCATGCATTTTGCTTGATTAACCAAAGAAATATTCTCAGTGTAGCATGCAGTATTTACAGCTTCAGCCCAGAAGTATGTTGGTAACTTTGATTCTTCAAGCATTGTCCTTGCAGCTTCAATAAGTGATCTGTTCTTTCTTTCTACTACTCCATTTTGTTGTGGAGTTCTTGCTGTTGAAAACTCATGCATAATCCCATTCTCTTCACAAAATGCTCTCATGACAGAATTCTTGAACTCAGTTCCATCGTCACTCCTGATCCTTCATACTTTGAAATCAGGATGATTGTTGACTTGCCTTATGTGATTGATGATGATTTCACTAGCCACATCTTTAGACTTTAGGAAATATATCCAAGAGAACTTTGAGAAATCATCTACAATAACTAGGCAAAATCTTTTCCTTGAGATGGACAATACATTGACTAGTCCAAACAAATCCATGTGTAGCAGTTGCAAAGGTTCTTCAATTGTTGAATCAAGCTTCTTTCTGAATGATTCTTTGATTTGCTTTCCCTTTTGGAAAGCATCACACAGTCCATGCTTAGAAAACTCCACTTGAAGAATACCTCTAACCAGTTCTTTCTTTACAAGCTCATTCATGGTTTTGAAGTTCAGATGGGATAGCTTCTTGTGCCATAGATAACTTTCATCTTGACTTGCTTTACAGAGAAGACAAGTAACAGATTCTGCATTTGATGAGTTGAAGTCAGCTAGGTACACATTTTCTTTTATCACTCCAGTGAGAACCACTTTGTTGCTCCTCTTGTTTGTCACAACACATGCTTCTGAATTGAAGGTTACTGCATTGCCTTTATCACAAAGCTGGCCGATACTCAACAAATTGTGCTTGAGACCATCCACTAAGGCAACCTCCTCAATGATGACATTGTCTTTTGAAATCAAGCCATATCCCACAGTATAACCCTTGTTATCATCTCCAAAAATAATACTTGGGCCAACTCTTTCTTTGAACTCTGTGAGCAGGGTAGAATCTCCAGTCATGTGTCTTGAACAACCACTATCCAAGTACCACAGATTCTTTTTGTTTCCCTACATACATTAAAATCAAATCAAGTTGATTTTGGTACCCAAGTTTCCTGATTACTTGAAGAACTTGTCTTTGTTTCATCAGACTTGGCCATTAGGGCTAGATTGGCATAGCTAACATCTTCATCCTCATCCAAACCATCTGCTGCCCAGTCATTTTCTTGTGTAATAAAAACTCTTTCCTTTTGTTTGAGCAACTCAAAATACTTTTGTTTATAATCCACAGGCTCAAACTTCTTCTTGCTGGAATCTGACTTTCTACACTCACTGGCAAAGTGCCCTGCCAAGCCACACTTGAAACACTTAAATTTTGATTTATCCACCATGTTTCTATTTTGCTTAGCTGCTACAAAGTTCTTTTTGAACTTGAGCTTGGAAAATCTTCTAGAAAGAAATGCAAGATGTTCATCAATGTCATCCCTATCATCTTGGCTCACAGAATCTTCATTTTCTGCTATCAGCCCCTTGCCCTTGTTTTCACAGACCTTCGAAGTGGACTCAACAGCTTCTATCTTCATCTCCTTCTCTTTCTCTAACTCAACAACCAGTGCAATGGACCCTCCTTTCTTTCTCCCTTTCTCCATTCTTTCATCTTGCTCTATTTCAAGCTCGTAAGTCTTTAGAATGCCATACAGTCTCTCTAGTGTAAACTCCTTGTATTCTTGTGAATTTCTCAAGGAGACTGTGTAAGGTCCCGTAAGAGGGCTATTATAAGCTAGAAGGGGTTGAATAGCTTAATTACCAATATAAAAATTGTTGTGGCGTTTTAAAAATATTTTATCCCTTTTTAAAACTTTACCGAGTGGTTATGCAGTTTATATGTACGGAAGATAAATTGCAAGGAAAGAAAATACCACACGGTGATTTTATCCTGGTTCGCGATGGTGCAACCTCTAATAGATTCGCTCACCCCTACTCCAGTCCCCGAGCTCCTCTCCCAGAATCGGGATTTTCCCTTATAATAAACTCGCTCCTTTAGTAGGCGGAGAAACCTTTACACCCTTTACAAGTATTTGTCTTGGTGCGTAATACAAGGGTCACCACCTCAAAATAAATGTATTACCTACACAACTTATCTTAGACAATAACTCCCCGCTATTTCTTCAAAGTTGTTGTAGAGCCTTTGTGTGGACTTGGCTTCCTTAGCTTTTGCCGGTCTTGGATCTTAGTGATCCGGTCTTGGGTCTTTCCTCTTCTTCACAGTGCGAAGACTACTGACTCCCCGTTAGTACGTCTAGGACTTGGGTCTTAGAATGAAAATCACCTCACGTCACTTCACCTCACTACAAAACTAACAAAACAATCCACGAAACAAAACAAGTAGGAAAAGATTTGTTTTGAACTAGTATGTTACTGTACTAGCCCACAAATAGTATAATATTCAAATAAGAATATTAAACAAAATAAGAATACTTGACTTAAGATAATAAATAGTAGTCCAAGTATTTTTATGATTACTCATTTATAGATTAAATAGATAAGTGGAGTAATATAAGAAGTCTTTTTATATTAAGCACTTATGGCTTATGACTTCTTTAGTATTCTTCTTCTTTCGATTAATTATTTATAGATCGAAGAATACTTTAGTTACAATCTCGGAGTTGTAATTTTACCTTTAAGTATATCAACTTAAGGTTTTAAGGTATACTTGTATATTGACGATTATTAGGTCAAAGTATACTCTCTTAACTTCAAGCACATTTATAAGATTTATGAGTCTTAGCCAAGATCCAATTAAATAAGTGCAAGTAATTGGCTTAAGATTGTGCTTTCGAAGTTTGGATGAAAAATTACGAGTATTTTATATATATCGTAGTATAACCCCACGGAACACTGAAAGATGTTAGAAGGGGCTTATACGATATGACTCATAATTGTTTATATACACGATATCTGTTAGCCAAGATCCAATTAAATAGCGTAAATTAAATGGCTAACTCGTGGATTTGATTCGTTCTTAATTTTAACGGATGATTATGAAGTAGTTTATATGGAACAAGCTATAATCCCCCGGAACACTAAAGATGTTAGAAGGGATTACACTTTTACTTCGTAATATTTCATATGTACGTTATTAGTTAGACAAGATCAAATTAAAGAGCGTTAAGTAATTGTCTAACTCGTACGATCCGTTTTAAGATTTGACAAATTACGAAGTGTTTATATAAGACAAGTAATAATCCCCCGGAGAGCACTAAAGATGCTAGAAAGGATTACACTTAAACTTCGTAATTATGTTATGAGTATGAATGAATGTTAGCCAAGATCCAATTAAAGTGCAAAAAATAATTGGCTAACTCGTACTTGTGTCAAATATAATCTCCCCTTGGAGATAAAGTACTTTTCTTTTTAGATCTTCTCGTTGGAATGATTTAAGTGAAGATCAAGTACTTATTCGAATTCCGAGTTCGAATCTAAGTTCTCCCCGAGAACTTCCTTTATAAGAGAGCTTTTGTTAGAGCTTAAGATGAAGTAGAGAAGTTAAGTACAAAGCTTAAATACAAAGAACTCAAATAAGAAGCTAAAACTAACCACTTTTGAGAAACGGTCGGAAAAGTTCGCCGGAAAAATTCGCCGGAGGTTCGGCCGGATTTTGGCACTTTGGTCGAACTTGGGCAACCCTTCGGGAGGCCAGGAAGTGGTAGTGGATGAGCTCACTTGGTGGGATAAAGCTTGGTTGGGTGAAGCTAAGCTTGGGTTTCAAAAACCTTGTATATATGTAAATATATAGAAGAGAGAGAAGGTTTTTAAGAAGAAGTGATTGTATAGAATTTGAAAGAGATGAAGAGAAGCACTTCTTGAAAAAATCCCAGCAACTTTGTGGCTCTTTAGCTTTTTGGAAAATGGGTTGGGGTGGGGGTTTATTTATAGGAGAAGTTGGGTGGATTGAATGGTTGAGATTTGAGAAGGAATGAATGGTGGATGGAGTGTATCACATGGATTGATGACATGGCAAGTAGGTTGTGTTTCTTTGCAAGTGGAAAGGAAGCAGTATTCATTCAAATCTCAGCCGATATATATATATATATATATATATATATTAAATATATATTTTCCTTTTCTTTTAATTATTGTTTAATTACTTTAATTAAGGATTAAGCACCATTAATTATGACCACCCCAAAAACTCTTAAATAAATATCATAAAAAATATGATAATTACCTAAATATTATTAAATGATGTCCTGCAAGTTTTGGTCAATTTTAGTCAATGGTAACTAGGTCAAACGTGGTCAACTGTGGGACCAACTGCCTCGATTTTTTGTGCCTGGACAAAAATTCTCTAAATGCTATAAATTTTTTACCATACTTATAAAATACCATTTAAATGATCCATATCAAATTTCAAGTCATTCTAGAATGTGGAAGTATTTTATCCAAAAATGAAACTGTTCTGTTAGCCTTTCTTCCGAATAAAAATATCGTTGATCTTGAAATGAAGGAGATGGATCTTTTGACCAAAGTTTTGACTTGTATAAATACTTAAAATATATTTCCTAATACATAAAATATATTTGGATGATAGGAAATGTGTTTGAGTATTTTTGAACAATTTTCTCCGAGAAATATTGATTTTACGAAACGAGAGAAAATTATTGTAAGTATACAGGAATGAGTTGCAGAACTGGATATTAATATTCCAATCATGAATATTAATAATATTTGAATAAAAACTCTTTTTATATATGTAGATATATTTTGGAGCGAAGAGTTAAATATTTTTGACATAGCACGAGACCTCTAAAGAATATTTCCGATATATTCCTTATTCGAGCTTGCTGCCATATTCCTGTTGCAATACAGATCTAAGAAATATCATATCTTAATGTTTCTTCTTTGATCATATTGCCTTTAGAGATACATTCCATAAAGATATAGTTTTGATATTTTGCAAAAATGGAATATCTCTTTTATCTGTTTAAAAGACATGATTTTGTTAGTTTGACTTTTTGACTCTGATTTGGATCAATTAAATTCATGTCATAATGGAGAGGATCTACGTGTTCTTAATTTTATGTTTAATCGTAAAAATACCAAAATAAATAATATATCGAAGATATCCTTTCAGACTATTATTCGTTTCCATTCTTTTGGAAGGGATCTCAGGAATTTGAGTTTAGAATCTTTGGTTTGGTAGACTCTTCCATGCAGCTTCAGGGCATTTAGTAGCTTTTGAAATCTACTAAAGATATCAGTGAGAGTTTCACCTTCTTCACAGTGGAAATGCTAATATTGCTGAATTAGTAACTGCATCTTGTTTTCTCTAACTTGTTCAGTGCCATCACAAATTATTTGAATGGTGTCCCAAACCTCCTTGGCTGTCTTGCAATTGATGATGTTGTTAAACATGTCACCATCAACTCCATTGAATAAAATATTCATGGCCTTCTTATCTTTACTGACTTGTTCAATATCAGGATCTGACCATTCATGCCTTGGCTTGGGAACTGATGGCTCATTTTCAGTTGCAGCTCTCATTGGAACATGAGGACCTCTCTCTATGCAATCCACATAGGCCTCATCTTGAGAAAGTAAATGAAGATGCATCTTTACCTTCCAGTGATGGTAATTATCTTTGTCCAGAAAAGGAATTTTGACTCCAACATCCTTCTTGTTCATCTTGCTGTTTGTTGTGATCTTTAAACTCTTTGTGCTTCTAGAGCTTGTTTGATACCAATTGTTAGTCCCTAACAATGCAACAAAAATTACAGGGGGGGTTGAATGTAATTCTAGTAAACTTTTTCTTGAACTGTAAAATTTTCTAACTCAAACAATATATATAAGTGTTTTGATTTGCAAGGTGCGGAATAACAAGTTAAGTAAATCAAAAACACAATGACAAAGTGTTAGAATTTTCTAAAATACCCATTTACTGTGATAATCAAAGTGTTATTGCTATGACAGCTAATCCAGTTAAACACTCAATGACAAAGCACATTAGCATTAGGTACCATTTCATAAGGGAACATGTGATAGAAGGTCCAGTGGAATTGCATTTTGTTCCAACTGATCAACAATTAGCAGATATCTTCACAAACCACTATGTGAAGCTACTTTTACAAGACTGGTAAATGAACTTGGATTGGTTTCAGGTTCTTTCTCAAAATCTGCTTAGTTTTTGTTCTCATGCATCAGACTTTATGATCAGTGTTTACAGATTGTCTTATCTCTATGTAATCTGCGCTTAAACTGTAATATATTAAATACTGACTGTTATCTGATGTGATTCTATATACTCTGATAGTGTTTTGAATGTTCTGTGACTATTCAATCCAATGAGAATTACTGTGCTAGATGCTGACCTAGTAGTCTTTAACATACTAGAAATCCCATGTTTGAATTAGTTATTTATGTGGAAATCAATTACACAAGCAAATTATGATTTTGAGCTTAGTCAAATTTATTTTGTGTATCTTATTACTAAGTCGCAAACTAGATTTTTGCTTCTTATCTGTCAAATTCTGATGTCAGTAAATCTTAAGGATGAACAACATGCTTGATAAGCCTCACTTATCTGAAGAAAAGAAAAGAAAAAAAATTGAAGTCAGGTACTCCTTTGAGATCAAGAGTAAATATGTGAAAGGGAAGACCCAAGTGCATTGCTGGTATTAAGTTATATGCATTAGAAAAGCAAATAAATTTTTCTTGGTGACTTTTCACATTCTCTGATTACTGGAGAAATACTCTAATAATAGCATACATTCTGATAGCATTTGTGATTCACTTACACTGAGAAGCCACTGTAAAAAGAATGTCAAAAGATGCATAAAATGAGCACAAACAGTTGAGGTAGACTCTTGCATAAATTTATTCTATAGTAGACTTCAAAATTAAAGACAGATTTTAAGCAATTTTCTTAGTTATGCCTTATTTCTAAGATAATGTTGATCTATTTTGATCATGTAGGAATTAGATGCATGATATTGTTGATCTATTTTTGCATGTATTGAAAGAAAATAGTTAATGTAATACTGTTGAGATATAGTCAGTTTAGCAGATTAGAAATAGAAGAACTGTTTTAAGCATGCATGGTTTGATTTAAAAGATAGGGTGTATTGTTTAATAGCCAATATCTATTAGTAGTTGATCCCTTTTCAATTTGATTACCAAATATTGTAGTCAAAACAGTTTTTATAAGAATAATTTCATGATCGTGTGATTTAGCCGCCTGTTTGAACTTATATTTAAAGATCAGTTAATTAAGATTTAGCAAGTTCATTTCATTTTGACAGATTGCAAGTAACTTTAGACAACTTGTACTAAGCCAATTTCAGTCTGGAGTATATCTTGATGTATAAGAACAAGGCCTTAGTATTTTAGACTACATAATTCTGCCATCACAAATTACAAGAACTGTCACTAATACAATCTAGTCTTTTGGTACAAAATCTAATACTAATACAATATTTGTCTATTTCTAGGTCTAAGTAACAATTTATACAGTTTGAGATCTAATACAGACTAGTTGATGACATTACATTTAACAAGGTCTAATATAAACTACAATTTTGTCTTCAATGGATCCAATTTAACAACAGTAGCTAAGCACAGATTTTACACAGCTAACCAACTAATACAATCTAGTATGACTGATTGACTATCCAGAGACTATACTTAACACTTCAGGCTAATAAAGAAATTGAGAACTAGGTGCACATACCTTTAGCATGGTAACTGGGATGGTTTGTGTATTGAGTAGTGTGAATAGTATAGATAAAATTTATAAAGGATAATGTTCTTCTCACCTTTTATACCTTTAACATGAGCTTTCCTGGAATGCATTGTTTTGGACTTTGTCAAATTCTATATATTGGTAGATTCTCAGAGATGTATTTTTCCTGCAAATTAGTTTGACATAGAAAGCAATTGCCAATAATTTACATAACTGTTAGCTGTATCAGAATAAAGTACTGGGGTATCTGCAAGAACAGAACTGTGCATTTTAATTACTGTGGTTTATTGTTTGAATGCAAGTGATTATATATCATATCTTAAATCCTGCACGAGAAACATATTTCATTACTTATATTTTTATGCCAGAAAACATAGAAATGTTTAAAATCAGATTTAACTTTGATCCTGCATAGAATGGTTAGTGAGTTTAAAAGGAAACTTGTAGTATAATAATGATAGAGTTTGCAACACCAGAAGTAAAAGAATGCAGAGTATATTACATAGAACAAAAGTGTTCATATCAATCAGTGTGGTTCACTGATTAAATAGAACAAAGTTCTGCATCTGTGTTAAGAGATTACAAAGCCTAAGGAGCGCATACACTCCATCAAATCCAAACAAAGTTAAACAATTCAAGATTACAAACAACAACCAACACAAAGTCTGATAAGTTACAAATACATCAGATAATAGAAAAATAGGTACATAACAGCAAGTACCAGCACAACATCACAGAGCAGACTTCATCACATAGCAGAATCAGGTAAGTTAACCAATCACATTTCCAGCAGCATCACAGATATGAACCAAATCAGGCAAATTATCAATCAGTTGACCTTTAGAACCCACATTAACCTCTTCTAACTCATGAATCATAGCAGTTTTATCATGCATAGGGACTTGAAAGGAAGAGACGATGTCATGATCATTCATGCAAGGAGTTCGTAGAGTAGATGCAGTCAAATGCTCTAAATATGCAATCCTATGTTGCAAGAGGCAGTGAGACTCTTGAGTGCTCCTACTTTTTCTTTAATCTCATTATTTTCTTCCTTAAACCTCTTAATTTCAAGTTTTAGTTCATGAAACATGGTTTTGACAGACTCAAACTTAGACAGAAACACATCTTCCTCTCTAATGAATTGAGGAATATCTGTGGGAGTTTCCTCTTGAGGCTCATAGTGCATCAGGGGCACTTGTGGCCTAATGTGTTCATTAGTGATTTGAGAATCAGCAAGATTAGAAAATGCTTCAGGCATGTTAATGTTGCAAAGTGCAAAGAAAGATGAGATTAGCATACCATAAGGCATATAATCTATAAGATATGCATTGATCATGTTTAGAAGAATAACATTAGATATGCTGAAATGGATTTTGTTTGTGCATAAAAGATACATGATTTTCATATCAAAGAAATCAAAGTACTTACTTTGATTTGGTTTTGGCATAACATTTGCCCTAATTGTTACGACCGGCATTTTATGTAATATTATTTGTGAATAATATTAAGTTAAATAAAAATATATTCAATGCTTGTACGTTTGTGTGAGTGAAAATTTCTGCATTATAAATTTTCTTTGGGTAGTATATGATTTTTCAAAGCAAGAATTTATTTAATTTCTTTATTTTTTGATTTATAAGGAATATTCTAAGCCTTGGAGAAATTTTCTTTTAAAAGATATTTTGTTCACAAATTTTGAAAGTGATTTTATAAAATCTCTAAAAATCCAAGTTATTTTATGGTGTAAATTTTATAATTTTTGAACTTGTGTTTTATTTTATAAAAATAAATCTTTATAAATATAATTAGCAAATTACATAGTTATCCTTGCATGCAAATTCCTTCCATACATTCCAAAAGGGCTAAAGAGTCAATAACCACCCCACTAACTCTTATTTCCTAGCCAAATACCTTCTTTACCCTTGCATGCAAATTCAACCAAGTTCAAGTGGAAGGCTAATCATGTCAATTCCTAATTCCACTCACTTTTGCCAATACAAAAACCATAAGACAAGCAAAGTCATGATCATTTTTACTCATCACCCACACCACACTCACTCTTCTCTCCCTCCTCCTCCCTCACTCTCGGCTCTCTCTCTCTCACTCTCGGCCTTTAGCCGAGAACCACCCCTCCCCATTTTTCTTCATTTCTCCACCAAGCTTCTACTCTTTATACAAGTAAATGTTATCTCCCATACCATGATCATTCATATTTCAAAGAGTTTTGAGTAGAAAGTTTAAGTTTAAGGGTTGCATGTAAAGGTTTTAGTGAAACTCAAAATACAATCTTGATTCTTATGGATTTAAGGTTGTTTTTGAGAGGACTACAATGAATGGATAAGTGCCAAGTCTTGAGAAGGAAACTCTTGATGATTTAATGGCCATTTCCATCCATTTCATTCGGCCATGACCATATGGGAGCCGAATGAATGGTCCTTGAAATCATTCTTATTGTTTTGTTCAATTTTTGCATGTTTATGTGATAATGACTTGAATTTTGTGGTGAAAATGTGATAAAACTCCTTGCATGCTAAGTGATCATCTAGGTGTACCTTATGCTAGGCTTGCATGTAAATTTTAAGATGGAATATATGTAGAAAATATGTTGTTTGGTTTGAAAAACCCGAAGGCATGCATGCATGTGGAATTCTCTTAGTTTGTTGTAATATTTTGATCATTTGGAAAAGATTTTGTTAGTGAGCTTTAATTTCAGTAGGAATAATGTGATAATATTGATTTATGCTTCTTGTTGCATGGTAATAATTTGTGGTTATCTTTTATAAAAATATATATCTTGTTGTTTCAAAAGCATAAAGGTTTATGAGTTGTAAAGAGTAGTCTCTTTTATTTTGCCATAGTTGCACCATAGGTAAGGATGATCTCACTAAGGTTATTTTGAGAAAAAGGGAGTTAAGTTCAGTAGAATACCAAGTATAGGTCTTGGTTTAAGTATTTAGTTGTTGATAATTGGGTTTGTCAAGTCAAAATCTTGGAAAATGAGAGTTATAGTTTCTGCAGAAAAATCAGTTTAGTACCCTGAGGTTTAGAGTGAGTTTTGACCATGTCATTGATGTGCACTTTGAGGCCCAAGCCACCAGAAGTTAGTATGGAGAGTATATAATAGGTTTTAGGAGTTGGTTGGAGGTTTGCATGTCATTTGGTTAGGTGCACAAGTAGAATAACAAAATCTGTCCAGCAGGGGACAGTTTTGTTGCAACTTAGAAATAGGGAGATTTGGCCATGTCATGGGTAGGCCCTCATTAGGCCCAATTGGGCCTTAGTTAGAGGGTGTGTCAGAGAAGTTTTTCCAACCATAGTTCATAGGATATGAGCTAGAACCATGTGTCACAAGTTAATTCAAGTCAGGGCATTTTCTGCCCAGAAAAACAGGGGAACCTTGGACTTTTAGCTTAGGCCCAAGAAGGCCCAAGCCAGGCCTTTGAGCCACATCAAGCTTATGAGATGCCCTTAGGTCAGGAGAGTCTTGTGTAAAAATTTTGAAGAAAAACTTGTAGTTTAAGAGTGTCTAATGCACTCAAGAAACCTTAGTTACCATTCTGAAATTTGCACCAGTAAGCACTTTCATTTATCACATAGTTTTAGGACACTTAGAAGTGAGTATTAGGTCGACCACCATAGTTGTAAGATAGTATAAGGTCAGTAGAGCAAAAGGCACAAGTGAGGGTCAATAGGTTTTGGATAATTTAGGAAAGGCACATTGAGTTAGGAAGCCCAAATTCGAAGACTTCGTTTAGTTAGCGACCAAGTAATTTAAGTGGTGAGTCGAGATCATCCGAGCCTAGTGTGGCGTTATGGTGTATGTGATGTTATTTGGTATTAATATACGATATGTGATTATGTGGCTACGTGTGTACATTTAAAAATATAAATGTTGGATATGAATTAAGTATGTATAGGCCTAAGTGCCATCCATGTTTAATTTCGGGTTGTAAATAGGTTAAGATGGAAAGAATATATTATAATGAGGATTATTATTATTTATGTAGGATCTCGAGACGAGGGAAAACTTGCCTTAAAAGTCGAGTAAAGCTCCAGTTGTTGCTCCTACCAGTCAGACCAGACCAGTCTATCTTAAGGCAAGTGATTCAACTTGACCTTCGTATCTGTTGTAAACAGTTCATATATATATCGATGCAATTATCCTGAGTCATTTTGATGTATTTAAATTAAGCGTATCTTTTGTTTATCTTTGAGTTACATAGAGATGCCATGAACCCTCGAGTACATATTGCAAGTAGTTCAAAAGTCTTTCATGATAGTTTAATGCCATGATAAATTAGAGATGCGTTATAATATCTTATTGATCCTTTTGTTTATCATGCTATTGATCTCTGAGAAATCTTGATGTTGCACCCTGATGCTTTGATTCAACTCTTGAAATAACCTCGATAGAAACTTTATCTTGATACCTAAAAGCCAATCATTTCTTAAATACATTCAAGATTGTTTGATAACCCTATCCTTACCCTAAAGCCTGATACCCTATTATATACTGAGCTGATGATCGCTTTCTTTATATTTTAACACCTTTATCCTATTGGAACCAGTGATGCCTATCTTTTGATGTTCTAATACCTATATCTTGTCTACAACCGTTGCTTTAAGCCTAGTTTGGCATTACTCTTTCATCTTATCCAATAGCCTGGCTTAATTTCCTTGTCTAAGTTCTTGTTTATGGAAACCTCTCAATTACCCTAATATAGTAAATTCTAGTAGATCATGGCCCTGAGATTTAGTGTCATATTTCCAGTGTTTCAAGTTGATCTATAATCCCTTGATAAAAATAATTACAGTCGAAAGAGATTTTGTCATAAATCGGCATCAGTTTTTAAAATGATTAAAACGTGGATTTTTCAGTCCCAAAGGGGGACAAATGTTTTCTTGAATGGTGGATCTGGACTGAGACGCGAGTCCTTTCCACACTTATATTAGGCTTAAAAGTTGCCTAGGGATTCCCAATAATGTTTTAGAGCCCAGCGAGGTTCGGGATTACTTCGCGGCTGATCACCGGCTGTAATCCGTAGCGTCATAAAATGATTTTGATTAAGAATGGTTTTAAAATTTGTTTTGATGCAAGCAAAATGATGCCAACTCACATAAGTTTTATCTCTCGATTATCATTGATTATGCCATTCCATTGTCATTCCTAAAGGTATATCTCGATTTATGCTTTGCGTTGTATTGTTAGCACTTGTTGAGCTTTTGGCTCACTTCTTGCTTTAACCCTGATATTACAGCTAGCAGCCATGGTTAGATTCAAGCAGACTGCCCGTAAGACCTGTGATGCGGATGCCTATGTTCGAGCCCAGGTAGAATAAGTAATAATAGTTGTGTGAGGACTCGGTATTTGTAATCAGATGTAATAGTTGGTAGTGTTGGGCTGTTCCAAACCCTAAACTGTAAGATCTTGGATTTTGGTTGTGTAGTACTCATTAAAATGATGTAATAGCTATAATTATTTTGCTATTTAAGTTGGGGGTGTGACAGGTTTTGGTATCAGAGCTACGGTTTAGAGTCCCTGAACAGCCCAAATAGGTTATAGGACTTGTGAGTAGGTTATAGATACTATGCGAGAGAGTAGGTAAAGTAAATTATTATTAATACTCCTCTTATTGGTTGTCAGCAAAGGGCGCATTCCTCGTCATCCTCTGGGTCGGACGACACTATTGCTTTCTCCGTGTATGCTGAGTTGAGGCGCGAGTTCGACATGCTTCAGGGCAAGTACGACCGACTGATAGACCGACTGAAGAACGTGTATCCGGACAGCCGAAACTACGAAGGGAAGCCCAAGGAGCAGATGATTGCGAGACTTGAGACCTTGGTTCGGTACGTTAACACTAAGCTTGAGGAGATGCCAGCGCACCGGGACCGTACCAGCCAGTATGTCATTCAGATGGTGGCGGATGAGCTCCAGAGCATTGTGAAGACACTTCGAGAGGAAAAGTCTACCAAGCCCCGTTCAGATGGAGTGGAGCCTTAGTTCTTTCCATTTACCTTTCATGTTGTTGTACTATCAGACTCTATGGAATCCCCAGTTGTTTCCGTCTTTCCTTTAAATAAGCCTGTTATTTCTAGAATCAGACTATGTCCCAATCCTATGTACTGTGACCTTTAAAATTTCAATAATTATGTGCTATTGTTCCATTTGCTCTCAACTGTTATTTTATGTTTTTATCATCATATCTGCTTAATTTGGAAACGTGACCCCATATGTAAACAAGAATGCCATGCGATACCCTCGAATCGTTTTATCATTCATATTTGTTATAACACAACTCTTATTTCAGGATCATGCCTCCCAAAAAGAAGAACCCAACAACCACCTTCACCACAGACCCAAACATTCTTCAACTACTGGAAACCTTGCAACAGCAAACCAATGCTATAGCTCAACAACAACTAACTCTTCAACAACGAATTGAAAACCAAGATAACCGTGAGCCATATCAACCACCTGAACCACCAGTACCACCAAGACAAATTGTCACTTTCAAGGCTTTTCAGAATGTGAATCCACCTGTATTTCATGATACCACTGATCCAGTGATAGCAAACACATGGATCAAGGAGATGGAAAGGGCTTTTGAATTGGTACAGTTAGGGGACGATCAGAAGACGCTGTATGCCACTTACTTCTTGAAGGGAGAAGTCATTTATTGGTGGGAATCAGTAAAAGCTATGGAAGTCACTCAGCAGATTTCTTGGGAGAGATTTAAGAAGTTATTTCTGGACAAGTATTACCCTAAGTACATGCAGAATCAGATGGAGCTAAAATTTCTTGAGTTAAAGCAAGGGAACATGACTGTACTAGAATATGAGAAGAAGTTCACTGAGTTGTCAAGGTTTGTGACAAAATATACCAGCACTGAGGAAGAAAAAGCAAAGAAATTTCAGCAAGGATTGGAGCCTTGGATCAGAGATAGGGTGGCTATGTTTGAACTTGAGACTTATGCGGGAGTAGTACAGAAAGCTGCTCTGATTGAGAATAATGGGATGCAGTCAAGGAAAGAGAGGGATAACAAGAAGAGGAAGGTTCCATTTTATGGAGAAAAGTCTGAAGCTGGAAATTCGCAAGATCGGAATGTAAAGAGGATTGGTTTCCAGAAGGGCGGAAATTTTCAAAGGAAAGGAAATTTGGGCAAAAGGCAAGAATCAAAAGGGAACAATCAGGCAAGCCAAGGGCAAGTTGGAGAAAACAGGTTCCAGAGGCCAGAATGCAAGCACTGTGGAAGAAGGCACCCCGGAGTATGCAATAAGCTGAGTATGACCTGTTATAGGTGCAATCAGAAGGGACATTTGGCAAATGAGTGCAAGATGCCGAAGCCAGGAGTTACGTGCTACAAATGTGGGAAGACTGGACACATGGCTAGGGAGTGTAAGGCAACAGGACCAGTCAGAGCTCTGATGAACGTGGCAAGTACCAGTGCAAGCGTGCCAGCTGAGGTATTGGCATTACCTCCACCACCCGCACCAGCCCCGCAAGCAACAGCAAGGACATTTGACCTAAAGATGAAAGATGCTGTTCAGAATTCTGAGGTGATAGCAGGTACACTTTTACTCAATAATGTCAAAGCCAAAGTATTGATTGATTCGGGAGCCACAAGATCTTTCATATCAGAATCTTTTGTTGATAAGATCCAATGTGATAAAACGGTTATGAGTGAGGTAGTAAATGTGGTAATTGCGAACCAAGAGAAGATTCCTGTGAATCAATTTTGTCCAAAATGTGAGATTGATATTTCGGGATATAAGTTCTCGGCCGACTTGATACTCTTCAAGCTGGGAGAGTTTGATATAATCTTAGGAATGGATTGGTTAGGAGAGAATAGCGCGCAGATAAATTGTAAGACCAAGAGAGTGAATTTAAAGACGAAGAGTGGAGAGAAGGTAGTATTTAAGGGACAGAGGCAAGAGCGACTATTTCTTACAATTATTCAGGCTAAGAAGTTACTTAGAAAAGGTTGTGAGTCGTTCCTAGCATATGTAGTGGATTCAGAGAGAGGCAGCCCCAGCATGGAAGATATTCCTGTAGTTAATGAGTTCCCCGATGTGTTTCCCGACGAACTACCAGGCTTACCACCAGATCGACAAATTGAGTTCGAGATCAACCTTGCTCCAGGCACGGAACCAGTTTCAAAGGCTCCGTATAGGATGGCACCAGCAGAAATGAAAGAGTTGGCGAGCCAGCTACAAGAATTATTGGATAAGGGAGTGATACGACCAAGTACGTCGCCATGGGGAGCACCTGTTCTCTTTGTGAAGAAGAAAGATGGGAGTATGCGTCTATGCATAGATTACCGGGAGTTGAATAAAGTAACGATCAAGAACCGCTACCCGCTACCAAGGATAGATGACCTTTTTGATCAGTTAAAGGGAGCAAAATGTTTTTCGAAGATTGACTTGAGATCGGGATACCATCAATTAAAGATCAAGGAAGGAGATATTCCCAAGACCGCATTTAGGACCAGATATGGGCATTATGAATTCCTAGTAATGCCGTTTGGATTGACCAACGCCCCGGCCGCATTCATGGATCTGATGAATCGAGTATTTAAGAAGTATTTGGATAAATTTGTCGTGGTATTTATTGATGACATCCTTATTTATTCTAAATCGGAAGAAGAACATATGCAGCATCTCTGGATAGCATTGGAGATACTCCGACAAGAGAAGTTGTATGCCAAGTTTACCAAATGTGAGTTTTGGTTAAAGGAAGTTCAATTTTTGGGGCATGTTATTGGAAATGATGGAATTGAAGTGGATCCGGCGAAGATTGATGCAGTTATGAGTTGGGAGAGGCCAAGGACTCCTACGGAAGTGCGAAGTTTTCTAGGATTGGCCGGATACTATAGAAGATTCGTCAAGGATTTCTCGAAGATCGCCACACCATTGACCAAGTTAACCAGAAAGAATCAAAAGTTTGAATGGAGTGCAGAATGTGAAAATAGCTTTCAAGAGTTAAAACAGAAGTTGGTAACAGCTCCGGTGTTAGTACTTCCAGATGATCAAGGGAATTTTGTAATATTCAGCGACGCTTCACATAAGGGTTTGGGTTGTGTGTTGATGCAACACAGTAAGGTAATAGCATATGCGTCAAGACAATTGAAGCCGCACGAGTTAAAGTATCCGACGCATGACTTGGAATTAGCCGCCATAGTGTTCGCACTCAAGATTTGGAGACACTATCTCTATGGAGAAAAGTGTGAAATCTACACGGATCACAAGAGCTTAAAGTACATTTTTACTCAGAAAGAGCTCAATATGAGGCAGAGGAGATGGCTGGAATTGATTAAGGACTATGACTGTTCGATAAATTACCATCCTGGAAAGGCGAACGTAGTGGCCGATGCGCTGAGTCGGAAGGAAAGATTGAATGCAATGATAACATCAAAAGAGTTATCTGAAGAAATCGGAAAATTTGAACTGGAACTTTGTGCTTATGGGAAAGTCAAAGAAGTTTGTCATGCAATGACCTTTCAGCCAACACTAATGGAAAAGATAAAGAAGTGTCAAGAGGAAGTAATGGAAAAAGAGAAAAATCAGTTATCTGGAGAAGAGATTAATACTAAAAAGGATGAGCAAGGAATACTAAGGTTTTCATCCAGAATATGGATTCCCCATGCATCTGAATTAAAGAATGAGATCCTCCATGAAGCCCACCATTCGAAATTTTCAATCCACCCGGGAAGCACCAAGATGTATCAAGACTTAAAGAAGAACTTTTGGTGGCCAAATATGAAAAGAGACGTAGCAGAATGGGTTGCGAAGTGCTATACCTGTCAGAAAGTAAAGGCAGAACATCAACGACCAAGCGGATTAATTCAGCCCCTGAAGATTCCAGAATGGAAATGGGAAAACATCGCTATGGACTTTATAGTAGGACTACCACGAACAAAGTCCGGACATGACACAATATGGGTTATAATTGATCGTCTTACGAAGTCGGCGCATTTCCTTCCAATAAATGAGAAGTCGTCACTGGACAAGTTGGTTCATCTGTATGTGCACGAAATCGTATTAAGGCATGGAGTACCTGTATCAATAGTTTCAGACAGAGATCCCCGATTTAACTCAAGATTCTGGAAGCAATTCCAGGAATGTCTTGGCACGAAGTTGAATATGAGTACGGCGTATCACCCGCAGACTGATGGCCAGAGTGAAAGAACAATTCAAACAATTGAAGACATGTTGCGCAGTTGTGCAATCGATTTTGCTGGAAGTTGGGACGACCACCTGCCATTAATTGAATTTTCATATAACAACAGCTATCATTCCAGTATCGGCATGCCACCATATGAAGCTTTGTACGGGCGAAAATGTAGATCACCAACAAGTTGGGATGAAGTAGGAGAAGGAAGAATTCTCGGCTCAGAATTGGTACAACAGTTGCATGACTCAGTCAAGTTAATTCAGAAAAGGTTACTTGCTGCTCAAGATAGACAGAGGAAGTATGCGGATCCAGCGCGTAAAGATGTTCAATTCCAAATTGGCGAAGCTGTGTTGCTAAAAGTGTCACCTAGGAAAGGGTTGATAAGATTTGGCAAGAAAGGAAAGTTAGCACCTAGATACGTAGGTCCTTTTGAGATTTTGAGTCAAGTAGGAAAGGTGGCCTACGAGTTGGCCTTACCACCTCAGTATCAGCATGTGCATAATGTGTTCCATGTGTCGTTGCTTAAGAAGTACAATCCTGACGCTAGCCATGTGATAGAATATGAACCTGTAGAAATTCAGGCAGACCTGTCATTTGTGGAGCAACCGGTTAAAGTACTCGACTGGCAAGTAAAGAGTCTTAGAAATAAATCAGTAAAGTTAGTGAAAGTACTTTGGAGGAACCCTAAGGTCGAAGAGTCGACTTGGGAGTTAGAGTCTGATATGCGTTCCCGGTATCCTCATCTGTTCTCTTAGATTCTGGGGACAGAATCCCTTAAGGGGGAGAGGATGTTACGACCGGCATTTTATGTAATATTATTTGTGAATAATATTAAGTTAAATAAAAATATATTCAATGCTTGTACGTTTGTGTGAGTGAAAATTTCTGCATTATAAATTTTCTTTGGGTAGTATATGATTTTTCAAAGCAAGAATTTATTTAATTTCTTTATTTTTTGATTTATAAGGAATATTCTAAGCCTTGGAGAAATTTTCTTTTAAAAGATATTTTGTTCACAAATTTTGAAAGTGATTTTATAAAATCTCTAAAAATCCAAGTTATTTTATGGTGTAAATTTTATAATTTTTGAACTTGTGTTTTATTTTATAAAAATAAATCTTTATAAATATAATTAGCAAATTACATAGTTATCCTTGCATGCAAATTCCTTCCATACATTCCAAAAGGGCTAAAGAGTCAATAACCACCCCACTAACTCTTATTTCCTAGCCAAATACCTTCTTTACCCTTGCATGCAAATTCAACCAAGTTCAAGTGGAAGGCTAATCATGTCAATTCCTAATTCCACTCACTTTTGCCAATACAAAAACCATAAGACAAGCAAAGTCATGATCATTTTTACTCATCACCCACACCACACTCACTCTTCTCTCCCTCCTCCTCCCTCACTCTCGGCTCTCTCTCTCTCACTCTCGGCCTTTAGCCGAGAACCACCCCTCCCCATTTTTCTTCATTTCTCCACCAAGCTTCTACTCTTTATACAAGTAAATGTTATCTCCCATACCATGATCATTCATATTTCAAAGAGTTTTGAGTAGAAAGTTTAAGTTTAAGGGTTGCATGTAAAGGTTTTAGTGAAACTCAAAATACAATCTTGATTCTTATGGATTTAAGGTTGTTTTTGAGAGGACTACAATGAATGGATAAGTGCCAAGTCTTGAGAAGGAAACTCTTGATGATTTAATGGCCATTTCCATCCATTTCATTCGGCCATGACCATATGGGAGCCGAATGAATGGTCCTTGAAATCATTCTTATTGTTTTGTTCAATTTTTGCATGTTTATGTGATAATGACTTGAATTTTGTGGTGAAAATGTGATAAAACTCCTTGCATGCTAAGTGATCATCTAGGTGTACCTTATGCTAGGCTTGCATGTAAATTTTAAGATGGAATATATGTAGAAAATATGTTGTTTGGTTTGAAAAACCCGAAGGCATGCATGCATGTGGAATTCTCTTAGTTTGTTGTAATATTTTGATCATTTGGAAAAGATTTTGTTAGTGAGCTTTAATTTCAGTAGGAATAATGTGATAATATTGATTTATGCTTCTTGTTGCATGGTAATAATTTGTGGTTATCTTTTATAAAAATATATATCTTGTTGTTTCAAAAGCATAAAGGTTTATGAGTTGTAAAGAGTAGTCTCTTTTATTTTGCCATAGTTGCACCATAGGTAAGGATGATCTCACTAAGGTTATTTTGAGAAAAAGGGAGTTAAGTTCAGTAGAATACCAAGTATAGGTCTTGGTTTAAGTATTTAGTTGTTGATAATTGGGTTTGTCAAGTCAAAATCTTGGAAAATGAGAGTTATAGTTTCTGCAGAAAAATCAGTTTAGTACCCTGAGGTTTAGAGTGAGTTTTGACCATGTCATTGATGTGCACTTTGAGGCCCAAGCCACCAGAAGTTAGTATGGAGAGTATATAATAGGTTTTAGGAGTTGGTTGGAGGTTTGCATGTCATTTGGTTAGGTGCACAAGTAGAATAACAAAATCTGTCCAGCAGGGGACAGTTTTGTTGCAACTTAGAAATAGGGAGATTTGGCCATGTCATGGGTAGGCCCTCATTAGGCCCAATTGGGCCTTAGTTAGAGGGTGTGTCAGAGAAGTTTTTCCAACCATAGTTCATAGGATATGAGCTAGAACCATGTGTCACAAGTTAATTCAA
Source organism: Apium graveolens (assembly GCF_009905375.1). Lineage (NCBI taxonomy): Eukaryota > Viridiplantae > Streptophyta > Magnoliopsida > Apiales > Apiaceae > Apium > Apium graveolens. The sequence goes on from NC_133656.1 coordinate 117,749,218, forward strand.
GTCAGGGCATTTTCTGCCCAGAAAAACAGGGGAACCTTGGACTTTTAGCTTAGGCCCAAGAAGGCCCAAGCCAGGCCTTTGAGCCACATCAAGCTTATGAGATGCCCTTAGGTCAGGAGAGTCTTGTGTAAAAATTTTGAAGAAAAACTTGTAGTTTAAGAGTGTCTAATGCACTCAAGAAACCTTAGTTACCATTCTGAAATTTGCACCAGTAAGCACTTTCATTTATCACATAGTTTTAGGACACTTAGAAGTGAGTATTAGGTCGACCACCATAGTTGTAAGATAGTATAAGGTCAGTAGAGCAAAAGGCACAAGTGAGGGTCAATAGGTTTTGGATAATTTAGGAAAGGCACATTGAGTTAGGAAGCCCAAATTCGAAGACTTCGTTTAGTTAGCGACCAAGTAATTTAAGTGGTGAGTCGAGATCATCCGAGCCTAGTGTGGCGTTATGGTGTATGTGATGTTATTTGGTATTAATATACGATATGTGATTATGTGGCTACGTGTGTACATTTAAAAATATAAATGTTGGATATGAATTAAGTATGTATAGGCCTAAGTGCCATCCATGTTTAATTTCGGGTTGTAAATAGGTTAAGATGGAAAGAATATATTATAATGAGGATTATTATTATTTATGTAGGATCTCGAGACGAGGGAAAACTTGCCTTAAAAGTCGAGTAAAGCTCCAGTTGTTGCTCCTACCAGTCAGACCAGACCAGTCTATCTTAAGGCAAGTGATTCAACTTGACCTTCGTATCTGTTGTAAACAGTTCATATATATATCGATGCAATTATCCTGAGTCATTTTGATGTATTTAAATTAAGCGTATCTTTTGTTTATCTTTGAGTTACATAGAGATGCCATGAACCCTCGAGTACATATTGCAAGTAGTTCAAAAGTCTTTCATGATAGTTTAATGCCATGATAAATTAGAGATGCGTTATAATATCTTATTGATCCTTTTGTTTATCATGCTATTGATCTCTGAGAAATCTTGATGTTGCACCCTGATGCTTTGATTCAACTCTTGAAATAACCTCGATAGAAACTTTATCTTGATACCTAAAAGCCAATCATTTCTTAAATACATTCAAGATTGTTTGATAACCCTATCCTTACCCTAAAGCCTGATACCCTATTATATACTGAGCTGATGATCGCTTTCTTTATATTTTAACACCTTTATCCTATTGGAACCAGTGATGCCTATCTTTTGATGTTCTAATACCTATATCTTGTCTACAACCGTTGCTTTAAGCCTAGTTTGGCATTACTCTTTCATCTTATCCAATAGCCTGGCTTAATTTCCTTGTCTAAGTTCTTGTTTATGGAAACCTCTCAATTACCCTAATATAGTAAATTCTAGTAGATCATGGCCCTGAGATTTAGTGTCATATTTCCAGTGTTTCAAGTTGATCTATAATCCCTTGATAAAAATAATTACAGTCGAAAGAGATTTTGTCATAAATCGGCATCAGTTTTTAAAATGATTAAAACGTGGATTTTTCAGTCCCAAAGGGGGACAAATGTTTTCTTGAATGGTGGATCTGGACTGAGACGCGAGTCCTTTCCACACTTATATTAGGCTTAAAAGTTGCCTAGGGATTCCCAATAATGTTTTAGAGCCCAGCGAGGTTCGGGATTACTTCGCGGCTGATCACCGGCTGTAATCCGTAGCGTCATAAAATGATTTTGATTAAGAATGGTTTTAAAATTTGTTTTGATGCAAGCAAAATGATGCCAACTCACATAAGTTTTATCTCTCGATTATCATTGATTATGCCATTCCATTGTCATTCCTAAAGGTATATCTCGATTTATGCTTTGCGTTGTATTGTTAGCACTTGTTGAGCTTTTGGCTCACTTCTTGCTTTAACCCTGATATTACAGCTAGCAGCCATGGTTAGATTCAAGCAGACTGCCCGTAAGACCTGTGATGCGGATGCCTATGTTCGAGCCCAGGTAGAATAAGTAATAATAGTTGTGTGAGGACTCGGTATTTGTAATCAGATGTAATAGTTGGTAGTGTTGGGCTGTTCCAAACCCTAAACTGTAAGATCTTGGATTTTGGTTGTGTAGTACTCATTAAAATGATGTAATAGCTATAATTATTTTGCTATTTAAGTTGGGGGTGTGACACTAATGATTAGAGCAATATGCTGAAAAGTGCCAGTGAAGTGTTTGAAATGAATACCACAGTTAACATCACATAAACCATCAGGAATGTCAGATTTACAAAAAGTGCCAAGCATTAGTTCAAATTCAGATTTGTAAAAAACAAAGAGAGAGAAGATATCCTCACAAGGCAACTCACACAAATGCAAAGGTAACCTATTATGTTATGGGTTCTTTCTTTCTTGATGGCAACCTCCCTGACTATCACATTCAGGGTTTGCCCTAAATCTTATTCCTCAAACTATGGCTCTCATCTAAGTTCTCATCCTTAAGCTCTTGAACTTTTGGAACCCAAATTTTGTAGGAACACCTCACTATCCCCTTATCATCTTTCTCGGTATGGATCTCTTCTCCAGTCATTGACTCTCTGCCTTCATTCATCACTTTTTCTTGGCATAATATTAAATTTTCCAATAATTTAGACCGCATAGCGATCTCAAACAGCTTTTCGGTACCGGCTCCGGTTGCGTTCACTTCTATTTCCATTTTCTCAAAATCTCTTATCAACTCTCTTAGAGACAATATCATCTTGAGTTTCTCCTTTCTACTAAGGGCATTAGCCACCATTTTGGCTTTCCCTGTATGATAAAGAATCTCATAATCGTAATCCTTGATTAGCTCTAACCACCTCATTTGGCGCATATTGAGCTCTTTCTGCGTGAAAATATACTAGAGCACTTATGGCTTGTGTAAATCTCGCACTTCTCTCCATACAAGTAGTGCCTCCAATATTTAGGGCAAAACTATTGCCACGAGCCCAAGCTCATGGGTGGGGATATCAAATTTTATATTCCCTTAATTGTCTTGACGCGTACGCGATTACCTTGTTGTGCTGTATAAGAAGCACCCTAATTCCTTATGCGAAGCGTCACTACACTTCACAAAATCTTATTTTCCATCGGCAACACCAACATAGGGGACGTCACCAACCTTTGCTTTAGTTCTTAAAAGTTGTTCTCGCATTTCTCTGTCCATTTGAACTTCTCAGTCTTACGAGTAAGCCGTGTTAAAGGGGCTAATATCTTTACAAACTTGAATGAACCTCCGGCAGTGACCGACCAATCCTACCTCTGGTAGTCGCCCTAACCATGGTTATCAATTCCTCAGCGATCATCTCTTCAGTCTTGTTAGGATCCTCTACGAGATCCTTCTCAACAATAATCCCTTCTGGGACAACATCCTCAACTGCTACATCCTCAATATGAATATCATACGGTCCCTCATTAGGGTGTTCCATTGGATCCACAATCCGATCCCCAATCAGTAATAAAACATCATCGCGCTGTTGCTCCTCAACCTCAGGGTTCGTAGTCCCGCTACTATATATGATAACGAACTACGCTTCTATCACGATATTTATAAGGGTTCTCATAAGGGTTTTTACTGTCAGTACTACATTAGGTAGCCCGACTATGAACTTGGCAAGAGTTCTTATTATCTTAGTGAACTTATTATCTTAAAATCACATCATCTCTGAGGTTTATAACGCTCAGCTCTGATACCATTTCTGTAACACCCCTAAATCCGGGGTCGGGGATCCAGGTTGTCACGAGTTCCATTTCCCTTATCAATACTTAATCTTAACAGTCAACCAACTACTGTGTACTGTGACCCCACAATATACACACACACACCACAAGTTATAGTCTCAGAGATGAATACCAAAAATAACACAAGTCATTTTATTCCACAATTATAAACCATTTCACCTTAAAAAGGGTTTCTGAATAATATACATATTCTTTGTCATTATTACAATTCATAAATATACATAAGTCTGGTACAACGAAAGTTAAAAGCCTAGCCTATTGGTAGATCCTACCTCAGCTACACGGCATCAACGCCTACAGGAAACTTCAGAACGTTTCCTATCTGCTCGCGAATTGGGAGCTTGATCCTGTGCATCTTGTCTATCTGTTGTTGTGTGATGAAAAAAGAAAGCAAGGGTGAGCAACAAGCCCACTGAAATAATATGTATAATAATTAACAATATATGAGCATTCTCATAGTACTCATGAAAGTCTTGGTCAAGAAGAAATGAACCAAGTTTGATATCTTAACGCGACCAAATCACAAAATATTGAGTATATATGTATATATATAGTTTTCAAAATCTTGGAACTCCTCTTCCAGGCATAATATACACAGAGTTCCAGTTTATAACTGTATAAAAATATCGTTGCAAGGTGATCTCATATATCTAACCTTGTCTCAACGTTTTTGTGAAAATCTTTGTCATGCATAAGATAATCATTAACCAGATATAAGTTGAAAAGATGAAGTTACAAGATACTCCAATATACTTATATCTTTTCCGAATACTACTTGAACTACCACCGTTCAAGTTATAATTAGTTTCAAAAGTTCATCACATAGATGAGACTACAAGACAAGATTTAAATAGATTCAATCTTTAAATATCATTATAAATAATGAAGTTACGAGATACTTCATTATATCCCGATATATATATACACCTATATATATACACTCCTTGAAAACCTCTGTTATGAAAATTATAAACAGAGTTGCAATATCCAATGAATTTGGAAAGGAGAAAACCTTGGCATAAACCTGATATCTTGCTGATCAGGCAAAGATACCAATAAGTAACCTTTTCTACTAGTAGATGGACGAATTCCCCACTGGTCATCACCCTGGCCGTAATAGAACCTTATGCTGGACTGCCACTCAGCCACTTACGCATTTGATGGACTCCCACTGAGCCACTTACACTTTCATGGATGCCCACTGAGCCCATGTTGCTTATGCCGACTCAATAGATGGACTTACTTCCCGAACGTTGGGTAAGTAATCAATTCATTTATCAAAACAGCAACCTCGTTGCGAATATAAAATACACCACAGAGCCTGATCCCTTAGATTTTTGAGCGAGTATTCAAGTCCCCTTCAAAAAGGAAGATCTTAAATATAAAAATGAGTTTTGGGATCCGCTCTAACTTTTAGAAAATCATTTTGAAGACTCGAAAACATTTTTAAGAATGTTTGGAGTAATGCTGATTTAATAAAATAAATCAGTCCCAATATATTTAGAAAATATCTGAATATTATTATTTACATAATATTCCCATAAAGAATAATCTTTATAAAAATAATTGAAGTAGAAGTTTTAAAACTCATACTTGGAATGAATATTAATAACCAAAGATATACTTATACGAAAGTATGATCTTTATTTGAATAATCGAAAATAAGTTTGATTATCGAAACATTATTCTTTAATAAAACAAAGAATATTAATTAGTAAATAAACGGAGTCAGAAGTCCTCGAATGAATATTCAACTAATATTCATTAAATAAAATAAAGTTATCGAATAAAACTTATTCGATTAATAGTTTTGAAAACTATATCAATATATATATATAAATATATATATATAATATACTCGGGAACATCGACTCCCGATTTTAGAAAATGTTCACCTTTGGGTCCCCTATACTAAGGGTATACGCGACTACTGCTTATCTATAGCATAGGTATTACGCAACTATAAGCATTTGAATCAACAATTAGATATCAAGATTACGAAACATGCATGCATATATACCATATCAACATGCTCCAATATATCGCAATATTTGCTAATAACAATCATGCACTTATAACAAGATAATGCATATACATATATACATCACAACAATAGTATAACGGGTAGAAAACTAGCCTGAGCGACTGGGGGTGGTAAAAGGCCTGGGACAAGTCTGGTAACCTATAAACAACATATAAGTTGGAATTAAACCAAAGTCGCTTAAGAATCTAGACTTTAACCAATTAGACTCTAACGCTTGCTTTTGTGCTTAACGATTCACTTACGTCGCTCGAGTACCCTCGGCTCCACCATTTTTAATAAATTAACCATTAAGAATTTTAAAGCGATTCCTTCGCGAGTACCTTACCAACTGCCTAATCCACTTAACATAATTTTTTCATACCCCAATTAGTCATTTAAAGTCTTTAACCAAGGTTTCAAAGTAAGGCGAGGGGTAATGGTTTGGTCGCGAAATGCCGTTACTTAAAACGGTCGTTTCTCCTAAACCGTACATCGGATTGAAGCGAACCACATATCAAAACGAAGCTTGTAACATGAACTATATAATCATGGCAATGGTCAAAACCTAATAGTGAGTTCTCGGGTCCTGATGTTAAGAACAAAAACAGTCTAAGGTAAATCGGGCATTACGACGGCTATATTTACGCGATTACCAAGTTTTAAACCACCCCAAACAACCACCATTCAACTCACAACCAACAATACAACCAACCCTCATCCAAACCTTACTACATCAGTCCCCAAACCTCAAGATTTTCCAATTTATACAACCCCACACATGAACTACTTGCTATACTTAAGTTTCATTAACTATAAACAAGATTTCAACATCCAAATCACTACAAATCCAATCCAAACTCTAAACACACAAGCATAATGCTTCTCATTTACTATAACCATCAAAACCATCTTAATACTCAAAGTAAAGTTAGGGTTTGGAGGTTTTATACCTTCCTTGGAGTGATTAGAGTAGCTAGGAAGCCTTAAGAAGCCTTGAGAAGCCTTGAGATAGCTTAGGAATGCTTGGATCTTAAAGGAAATCAAAGAAAATAAAGTTAGTAATCTTGAAAACACTATTCATCATCTTCTTCCTTGAATTATTGGAAGAGTTCATGAAGAAATAGAAGCTTAAACTCCTAGGATATGCTTATCTAATCATAAGGGACCTTGGGTAATTACCTTGCAAATTAACAAAGCTAGAAACTTGATTTTTGGAATTTTTCTCCTTGAAAAAATGAATAAGCCATGAGCTATGTGTTCTTGGGAGAGTATTTGCTTTGTTGAATGTTTTTGTGGTCGAAAATGAAGTGAATGGGATATTTGGATGATTTGGTGGTTGTTTAAAGTGAGTGGAGTATGACTAAGCATGACATCATCTTGGTGACTTCATCTCTTGCCACTTGTCATCACTTGGTGGTGGAAGCATCTTCTTATGCTAATCCTTGCTTAATTGTTTGGTTAATGACCGCTTATCTGTTATACGGTTCGCTTAATTTTTGTTCTCGTTTATCGTTTGAGGGATCATACCCGGGATCTTATTACTTGGGTTCCCCTAAACCTTTCTCAATAAATTATATTTCTTATATGATCCTCTCTTATAATTCTTGAATTTAAATCCTTTTTATCCTGTTACCTTATACTCAATTCTTTCGGTATCTGGTGGATTTTTGGGAAAAATCAAAGTGTTCGAATTTGGATTCTGACGATCTTTACATACACTTATATACCATATAGAGTACTAATAAGATCTCAGAATAACAATAAAAGAACCTCTACAAAGTGTGGTATGAAAAGTTTTCTTATTCAGCATAATCAGCAAAATCACTATTCATAAGGGTTTCAAAAAAATTCCAAAAATTGGGGTTATTACAGTCTCCCCTCCTTAAAAGGATTCCGTCCCGGAATCAGATAGAAAATGAATAGGGATACTCTCTTAACATTGCACTTTCTAACTCTCGAGTAAATTTTCCCACATTGTAGTCCTACCACCAAACTCTGCCTAGTTTGATAACCCTTCTCCTAAGCACTTGTTCCTTTTCAATCTATAACCCTTCCTGGTTGCTCCATATAGGTTACGTCAGGTTGCATGTCTATGCGCTCATATGCCCCTATTTGTCTGGCATCCGAATTATACTTCCTTAATATTGATATGTGGAACACGTTATGAACTTGCTACATGTTCGGGGGTAGGGCTAGCTCATATGCTAACTTTCCAATACGTCTTAATACCTCAAAGGGTCCAACAATTTGTGGGCTTAGCTTTCCTTTCTTTCCGAACCTCATCCATCATTTCCAAGGGAATACCTATAACGGCACTAGGTCCCCTACTTCCTATTCCTTGTCCTTTCGTGTCAAATCAACATACTTCGTGTGCCCATCTTGGGCTACTACCAGCCGTCCTCTGATTAAATCTATTATATCCTGGGTCCTTTGGACCACTGCTGGTCTAAGCATCATGCGCTCTGCAATATCATCATATCATAAGGGAGATCGACATTGTCTTCCCTCAAGGATCTTATAAGGTGACATCTCGATAATGACATATGATCTATTGTCGTAAGAAAACTCAATCCGTGTTAAGTGACCATTTTAAATTATTTCAAGTCTATTGCACAGACTCTCATCATAGCTTCTAGCATTATAGCTTTTGCTTCTCAATACCCATTCTTTTCTTGTTCGTAGTCATTACTATCTTCCGCACCTAATATTATACTGGTTATACTTTTGCTCGTTAGCATTCTATAACCTTTTAATAACCACGTCAACCTTGGTATCACGAACGTGTTTCCATTTCGAATACCACCATAACTTTACTACTCCTTTTTCAGTTGTTTCTATTTTCCAAAGTTTGATCAATCATATAGAAGTAAAAGAATTTATTGAGAGATCGCTATGATCATGAACACTTGTTATATCGCATAGTTAGTACAGAAGGTGGTCAGCCTTTAGTACTTGACAAGCAATTAAACAATAGATGGTATCCTACTAGGCTTCTATCACACAGATAGATAGTCATTCGGCAATACCTCCCCTTCTGGAAGGGTTGTTCTTCTCAGCTTACATGAAATGAAAAGGAGAGAAAAGAACGAATTGAAGAGAATTATATATATATAAAAATATATACTGCCACAAAATATCTGGCTTGAAATCTACCTCTGAACTATAGAGGTTTATCATAGGAGAACAAAACATATATGTATATAAATCAACATCAAGCATTATAGCATCGTATTTCACATGCCTAATTATTTTTGATATTCCGTCCATCATTCTATGGACCCATGCTCTTCCTCGAGCTTATACACAATCACCTTTGAAACTCCCTTGACATCGAAAATCGAATCTGGGATCTCATTCTAGACATCATCGTTACTAGAATTATATGCTTGCATCGCAACCTTCCTCGTATAGTCATACGACCCTCTATTGATAAGGAGGAATAAATATTCAATAGGTAATAGCCTACTTAATTAGTCTATTCAATGATAACTTATACATCACCACGACCCGATTAGTGGTACTCAATCTCAACATTCATTACAATACAACTCTCACAGTTGTCATTGTCTCATTATTCATAGACTCATTGGAGCATTACTATGGCCCACCACTGACCTACTGTAGTCATTCGCTTTCCATGAAGTCTTAATAGCTAACCATACAGAGTCCATACATATCGTATCGAATTCTTCTAAGGAGGTAACATGATCACCATTCATGATTCATGAAGAACACTCCTGATCCTGACGTACATTCATGACATGAAGCTGATAAAATGCAGAAGAGTTTTAATGAAAGCAACGATAGTAGGTTAATACCATTCTTAATCATATATCTATATTAGGAGACATGAAGCTCAAAGGTTCATTTAGTCCTTTTTGAAACATGGTCCTGGCTTATTCTCAAGATAGTTCCTTCTAAGATAGATAGCCCGCTCATGGCGATTACACGAATTAAACCTTTACCAAACTACTATTACGGTTGGGTATTGCACAGTCATCAGAAGGAATGTCAATCTTCCAAACCATAATACAACCTTCATGGCTTCAACCATTTTCACCGCATTCCTCTGGCACGAGCGCCTATAATTGCTCTCTTGCACATAGAGTGTCGGCCACCTCATTGGCCTTTCCTGATAGTAATAGTTCCTTATAATCAATGTTTTTTTAACCACCTTCAACTAAATTTTCTACCTCATTTCAATCACTGCTTATGTGAAAATGCTTTTCTTAAGTCCTGGTGAGAAAAAGAAAAAAAAATCACCATTTTTCCATAAGTCATTGCCTTAGTCTTTAGATGTGAACATTGTCACGGCTGACTCTCGATCATACTTAGGACGTCTCTTATCATGGGTCCTTCTTGTTTTCACCAATCTTGACCCTCATTGGGTCGATCTATACTTTCTTATGGTTCAACATGTGCCCCACCTGGCATTATTATAATTACGTCATATTTCCTTTATCAAAATTTCTATTCTTGAGAACATTGAATATTACCTTTTTCCTTGTAAAACCTTTAAGGTTATCCTTGAATCGCTCCTCCTGTATTCCGTAGATACAGGGCATATCAAAATACCATTTACTAATACTAGAACCATTGTCTATGTACTTCTAAAAATTTTCTCTACTGATCTTTAAAGGTTGTTGTTACCATAATCCTTTTTAATTTATACTGCCAAAACTCATGATGTCCCTATTAAGGGCGAAATGCTAACCTTTATGCATTCCCCTAGGATTCATCTCAAGTTATCGAGGTTCTATCCTTAATTCCACCTTTAAAAAGGTACATGCATCCTTCCATGGATAAATCAAGTCATATTTCCTTGATAGATTATCTTATTCATCATTCCCACCTCGATAGTCTATAATTAATTTTATAATAGCATCTTTATTCAAATTGAGGTCAATCCATATGGCCTCCAAAAGATAACAATGGTTATCCGCTTTTCTCTCCTGATTTGGTAATGATAACATGGATGTTCTGGAAGATATTGGTCGTGTTCAACGTGAAAATCTTCTTAATAAATCCTCATGTACTTTTGTTGTTTATCTCAACAGTCATCTCAATGTTAGGATATCTTTCATACCTGACGTCTCCCTTTCTGGGTATCATGCCACCGGTCTTACACTTCACATTCTTGAAGGTCACTTCCTTCATCCAATTTTCCTAATTTCTTATTTTCTTGTCTCCTTAGTCTATTCGCGTCTCATTATTTATCCTTCGAACTATCTCAAGGTTTTCTCGAATACTCTCAACTTAAGGGGATTAATTATACGTATCGCTTACGCCTTCAACCTTGAATTTATCTCATGATCAGTCACCATCGCGTTGATGATGACACACTTCTCTATATTTATTGCAAGGGTTTCTTAGGGTTTCCCATACCTAACTCCCTTATCACTTCTCAACTCTATTTCCTTTATATCCCTTTATACTCCTTCCCTTTTTAGTCTTTTATTTTCGTTTCCATTACAACCATTACATGAACCAACACAACATAAGCATTGATTTCAAACATCCCGTCATTCTGGATTCGTGTCCTCAGAACAAATCTTGACAACTTTTACAACTTAGATTCATAATTCATCATACTCATCCGCTTTTGTTCTAGCTCCAAAGTTTTTACACTATCTCCTTATCCTTGGGAATTACTTTCCCGAAAACAATTGACTCAACTTTAATCAGTTTATCATAACCTCTGGCTCCGTGCCTTTCTTAGCCTTTCACCAGCGGGTGGCCTCTCTCTTAGGAGGGTAAGTGACAAAAACAGTCTTTAGCGCTTCATCAATCATTTAGAATATAAAATCATTTCTCTATTTCCTTTAGCCAGGCTCTTGCCTCGGCTAGGTCAGCTTGTTCCTTGGAACTCTGAGAGCTTAGCGACTTAAAGGTCCTGAAAGAATTTCTCACCGCATTGTTTCCTCAAGGTGGTGGTTGGGAATAAAAGTATAAGTTCTGTTTAGACAGGTCCATGAATTGCCCAATAGGAGTACCATCCTGGTTCTCCCTATCTTGTTCGACTTCTGTTTTCTCCGTATGAAACGTTTCAACCTTCTCCCATAATCGGGGTTATCTTATACGTTAAAAACCTTGTTTTCCACTCTATTATGTTATGGGTTCTTTCTTTCCTGATGGCAACCTCCCTGACTATCACATTCAGGGTTTGCCCTAAATCTTATTCCTCAAACTATGGCTCTCATCTAAGTTCTCATCCTTAAGCTCTTGAACTTTTGAAACCCAAATTCTGTAGGAACACCTCACTATCCCCTTATCATCTTTCTCGGTATGGATCTCTTCTCCAGTCATTGACTCTCTTCCTTCATTCATCACTTTTTCTTGGCATAATATTAAATTTTCCAATAATTTAGACCGCATAGCGATCTCAAACAGCTTTTCGGTACCGGCTCCGGTTGCGTTCACTTCTATTTCCATTTTCTCAAAATCTCTTATCAACTCTCTTAGAGACAATATCATCTTGAGTTTCTCCTTTCTACTAAGGGCATTAGCCACCATTTTGGCTTTCCCTGGATGATAAAGAATCTCATAATCGTAATCCTTGATTAGCTCTAACCACCTCATTTGGCGCATGTTGAGATCTTTCTGCGTGAAAATGTACTAGAACACTTATGGCTTGTTTAAATCTCGCACTTCTCTCCATACAAGTAGTGCTTCCAATCTTTAGGGCAAAACTATTGCCACGAGCCCAAGCTCATGGGTGGGGATATCGAATTTTATATTCCCTTAATTGTCTTGACGCGTACGCGATTACCTTGCTGTGCTGTATAAGAAGCACCCTAATTCCTTATGCGAAGCGTCACTACACTTCACAAAATCTCATTTTGCATCCGGCAACACCAACATAGGGGACGTCACCAACCTTTGCTTCAGTTCTTAAAAGTTGTTCTCGCATTTCTCTGTCCATTCGAACTTCTCAGTCTTACGTGTAAGCTGCGTTAAAGGGGCTACTATCTTTACAAACTTGAACGAACCTCCGGCAGTGACCGGCCAATCCTACCTCTGGTAGTCGCCCTAACCATGGTTATCAATTCCTCAGCGATCATCTCTTCAGTCTTGTTAGGATCCTCCACGAGATCTTTCTCAACAATAATCCCTTCTGGGACAACATCCTCAATCACTACATCCTCAATATGAATATCATCCGGTCCCTCATTAGGGTGTTCCATTGGATCCACAATCCGATCCCCAATCAGTAATAAAACATCTTCGCGCTGTTGCTCCTCAACCTCAGGGTTCGGAGTCTCGCTACTATATACGATAACTAACTACGCTTCTATCACGATATTTATAAGGGTTCCCATAAGGGTTTTTACTGTCAGTACTACGTTAGGTAGCCCGACTATGAACTTGGCAAGAGTTCTTATTATCTCAGTGAACTTATTATCTTAACATCACATCATCTCTGAGGTTTATAACGCTTAGCTCTGATACCATTTCTGTAACAACCCCAAATCCGGGGTAGGGGATCCAGGTTGTCACGAGTTCTATTTCCCTTATCAATACTTAATCTTAACAGTCAACCAACTACTGTGTACTGTGACCCCACAATATATACACACACACCACAAGTTATTGTCTCAGAGATGAATAGCAAAAATAACACAAGTCATTTTATTCAACAATTATAAACCATTTCACCTTAGAAAGGGTTTCTGAATAATTTACATATTCTTTGCCATTATTACAATTCATAAATATACATAAGTCTGGTACAACGAAAGTTGAAAGCCTAGCCTATTGGTAGATCCTACCTCAGCTACACGGCATCAACGCCTACATGAAACTGCGGAACGTTTCCTATCTGCTCGCGAATTGGGAGCTTGATCCTGTTCATCTTGTCTATCTGTTGTTGTGTGATGAAAGAAGAAAGCAAGGGTGAGCAACAAGCCCACTGAAATAATATGTATAATAATTAAATATATATGAGCATTCTCATAGTACTCATGAAAGTCTTGGTCAAGAAGAAATGAATCGAGCTTGATATCTTAACGCGACCAAATCGCAAAATATTCGGTATATATGTATATATATAGTTTTCAAAATCTTGGAAGTCCTCTTCCATGCATAATATACACAGAGTTCCAGTTTATAACTGTATAAAAATATTGTTGCAAGGTGAGCTCATATATCTAACCTTGTCTCAACATTTTTGTGAAAATCTTTGTCATGCATAAGATAATCATTAACCAGATATAAGTTGAAAAGATGAAGTTACAAGATACTCCAATATACTTATATCTTTTCCGAATACTACTTGAACTACCACCGTTCAAGTTATAATTAGTTTCAAAAGTTCATCACATAGATGAGACTACAAGACCAGATTTAAATAGATTCAATCTTTGAATATCATTATAAATAATAAAGTTACGAGATACTTCATTAAGTCCCGATATATATATACACCTATATATATACATTTCATACACTCCTTGAAAACCTCTGTTATGAAAATTATAAACAGAGTTGCAATATCCAATGAATTTGGAAAGGAGAAAACCTTGGCATAAACCTGATATCTTGCTGATCAGGGAAAGATACCAATAAGTAACATTTTCTACTAGTAGATGGACGAATTCCCCACTGGTCATCACCCTGGCCGCAATAGGACCTTATGCTGGACTGCCACTCAGCCACTTACGCATTTGATGGACTCCCACTGAGCCACTTACACTTTCATGGACGCCCACTGAGCCCATGTTGCTTATGCCGACTCAATAGATGGACTTACTTCCCGAACGTTGGGTAATTAATCAATTCATTTATCAAAACAGCAACCTCGTTGCGAATATAAAATACACCACAGAGCCGGATCCCTTAGATTTTTGAGCGAGTATTCAAGTCCCCTTCAAAAAGGAAGATCTTAAATATTAAAATGAGTATTGGGATCCGCTCTAACTTTTAGAAAATCATTTTGAAGACTCGAAAACATTTTTAAGAATGTTTGGAGTAATGTTGATTTAATAAAATAAATCAGTCCCAATATATTTAGAAAATATCTGAATATTATTATTTACATAATATTCCCATAAAGAATCATCTTTATAAAAATAATTGAAGTAGAAGTTTTAAAACTCATACTTGGAATGAATATTAATAACCAAAGATATACTTATACGAAAGTTTATCTTTATTTGAATAATCGAAAATAAGTTTGATTATCGAAACATTATTCTTTAATGAAATAAAGAATATTAATTAGTAAATAAACGGAGTCATAAGTCCTCGAATGAATATTCAACTAATATTCATTAAATAAAATAAAGTTATCGAATAAAACTTATTCGATTAATAGTTTTGAAAACTATATCAATATATATATATATATAATATACTCGGGAACATCGACTCCCGGTTTTAGAAAATGTTCACCTTTGGGTCCCCTATACTAAGGGTATACGCAACTACTGTTTATCTCTAGCATAGGTATTATGCAACTATAAGCATTTGAATCAACCATTAGATATCAAGATTATGAAACAAGCATGCATAAATACCATATCAACATGCTCCAATATATCACAAGATTTGCTAATAACAATCATGCACTTATAACAAGATAATGCATATACATATATACATCACAACAACAGTATAACGGGTAGAAAACTTGCCTGAGCGACTGGGGGTGGTAAAAGGCCTGGGACAAGTCTGGTAACCTATAAACAAAATATAAGTTGGAATTAAACCAAAGTCGCTTAAGAATCTAGACTTTAACCAATTAGACTCTAACGCTTGCTTTTGCGCTTAACGATTCACTTACGTCGCTCGAGTACCCTCGGCTCTACCATTTTTAATAAATTAACCATTAAGAATTTTAAAGCGATTCTTTCGCGAGTACCTTACCAACTGCCTAATCCACTTAAGATAATTGTTTCATACCCCAATTAGTCATTTAAAGTCCTTAACCAAGGTTTCAAAGTAAGGCAAGGGGTAATGGTTCGGTCGCGAAACGCCGTTACTTAAAACGGTCGTTTCCCCTAAACCGTACATCAAATTCAAGCGAACCACATATAAAAACGAATCTTGTAACATGAACTATCTAATCATTGCAATGGTCAAAACCTAATAGTGAGTTCTCGGGTCCTGATGTTAAGAACAAAAACAGTCTAAGGTAAATCGGGCATTATGACGGCTATGTTTACGCGATTACCAAGTTTTAAACCACCCCAAACAGCCACCATTCAACTCACAACCAACAATACAACCAACCCTCAGCCAAAACTTACTACATCAGTCCCCAAACCTCAAGATTTTCCAATTTATACAACCCCACACATGAACTACTAGCTATACTTAAGTTTCATTAACTATAAACAAGATTTCAACATCCAAATCACTACAAATCCAATCCAAACTCTAAACCACAAGCATCATGCTTCTCATTTACTATAACCATCAAACCCATCTTAATACTCAAAGTAAAGTTAGGGTTTGGAGGTGTTATACCTTCCCTAGAGTGATTAGAGTAGCTAGGAAGCCTTAAGAAGCCTTGAGAAGCCTTGAGATAGCTTAGGAATGCTTGGATCTTAAAGGAAATCAAAGAAAATAAAGTTAGTAATCTTGAAAACACTATTCATCATCTTCTTCCTTGATTTATTGGAAGAGATTCATGAAGAAATAGAAGCTTAAACTCCTAGGATATGCTTATCTAATCATAAGGGACCTTGGGTAATTACCTTGCAAATTAACAAAGCTAGAAACTTGATTTTTGGAATTTTTCTCCTTGAAAAAATGAAAAAGCCGTGAGCTATGTATTCTCGGGAGAGTATTTGCTTTGTTGAATGTTTTTGTGGTGGAAAATGAAGTGAATGGGATATTTGGATGATTTGTTGGTTGTTTAAAGTGAGTGGAGTATGACTAAGCATGACATCATCTTGGTGACTTCATCTCTTGCCACTTGTCATCACTTAGTGGTGGAAGCATCTTCTTATGATAATCCTTGCTTAATTGTTTGGTTAATGACCGCTTATCTGTTATACGGTTCGCTTAATTTTCGTTCTCGTTTATCGTTTGAGGGATCATACCCGGGATCTTATTACTTGGGTTCCCCTAAACCTTTCTCAATATATTATATTTCTTATATGATCCTTTCTTATAATCCTTGAATTTAAATCCTTTTTATCATGTTACCTTATACTCAATTCTTTCGGTATCTGGTGGATTTTCGGGAAAAATCAAAGTGTTCGAATTTGGATTCTGACGATCTTTACATATACTTATATACCATATAGAATACTAATAAGATCTCAGAATAACAATAAAAGAACCTCTACAAAGTGTGGTATGAAAAGTTTTCTTATTCAGCATAATCAGCAAAATCGCTATTCATAAGGGTTTCAAAACAATTCCAAAAATTGGGGTTATTACAGACCGTCCCACCTAGCCCTTCTAACTATGAACTCTACTTCACCCTTCACATCAACCCAAGTGCCAGGTTGGACATTTTTGACAAGTTCAAGAAACTTTTTGGAGTTTGAAGGGTTTGACAGTTTTGGTGGAGGGGATTTTGGTGTGTTCATAGAGGTGTTTGTGTTTTGTCTTGGGTTAACTTTTCTGGTGTATACTTTGGCATGTAAGGGTTTAGGAGGTCTAGGGTTAGGAGATTTAGGGTTTTGATTTTTTCTGCTTTGATAGAAAGGGATGGTATGGTTTTTATATCCCTTTCTGAATTGTCTTGGAGGGAGGTGTCTTTTGTGATAGTGTTTAGGTTGTGAGGTTTGAACAATGTTGAAAGCAGAGGTCTTATGGTGATGAAACTGATTTTTCTCCATATCTTCAAGAAGATATGGGTTTTCAATCAATGGTCTTGGTTTAGGGTAAAAAGGGTTAGCATTTGGGTTCATGTTGCAAGTGAAGTGGAGTTTATACAACTAGTGTGTGTGTGAATGCAGCATACAAGATATGCATATATATAAATAACCATTTAACACAGATGTAGAATGAAAAGATTTTTAGAAATTGTTTAATGTTCATGAATAGTGAAAAGCATTTAATGTATGCATGGCTGTGTTACATAAAAGTCCAAGTTCTTTATTAATAGATACAGGATGATGCATATGAATGAATGATGTAATGCAGCACATATACACAGATTCATAAACTTGTACAATAGAGAATAAAGAATTGTATTAATTCTTTGTCTTTGTGTCTACTTTAGAAAACAGAACAGTACATAAGTACAAATTTTGGAAACTGTGTGACATAAAGTTGATATCCTAGCTTACTCTATTACATAGGAACTGTACTTTTAGTGCAGAAGCATTTAAGGATGAGCTGTGGCTGAAGTGAGTTTGAAAGAAGAACTGATTTTTAATGCAAATAAAATCTGTTACATTTATTTCTCAAGAAACTATGTTATTAATGAGATGCAACCAAAGGAATGTCATGCACATTAAACACATAACAGGGCATACACAATCAGTTTTCATTTAATACATCAAGCATTCAAGGCAATACAATACTCAGATCATTTATATCAGATATAACACTTTAAATGCAGTAAGTTATAAAAAGTCACCTAATTGTTCTAAGTGGCCATTAATCACAGCAGTAATCTAGATACAGGGATGCTCAAGGCTCCCCTGCCAGGTCTTATTGTGAGGGCTGGTGTGTGAGTGTATTATTTATTTTTGTTAATCTGAGATTACACAAACCAGTTCTTGATAATACTTCATCTGATTACTTGTAACTCCACAAGCAAATAAAAGATGCACAGAATAGTACATAGTTCAAATAGACAAGTAGGGATTGCAGTCAACAAGACATTTCTTATCCAGATTCAATGTATTCAGCTTAAGACAGCAAACAGGACAGCTGGCAAATACATTTGGACACACACTTGTACAAACTTAATATCTCATAATCTTAGATAAATTTGGTATAATTTGAACAGACTAATGTTAAATATCCAAGATAATATCAAAGACAATTACAATTAACATGTAAGAATTCAGTTCAACCAAGTAACCCAGGAAAATAAGTGATAGCATATTCAGGGTTCAGTTCACACAAATTTTATTACTAAAGAAAGAATAGAACTGTGTTAAGGTTATTCTTGATTATACATTGTTCTTGACAGACAATGAACACAAGAGTTTGTTTTCTTTTTAAAGGAAAGTGCTAGCAGAGAACTTGTTAAAACAAAACTGTGATTTATTAACCAAGACAGATCATAGTTGAAGTACTTTTGAACAGTATTGTTTATTAGTTCAGTTAACAACTTAGGTAATATGCTTTTAATAACATACAGATCATAATCACATATACTTATAGCTCTGCAAGGATTAATCAGGTAATCAGATTATAAATACAAACAGTGGTGTTAAAGACTCAATTCAACAGGATTTATACCTAGGTAACTTCACCAATAGGTAAATAAGAATTTATGAAGTACACTGAGTTATCAAGGAACTTAGAGTCAAAACAACTAGGATACTGACTTTCCTGGACTTAAAAAAACATCAATAAACAATCTGTTATTTTATACCAGAACTTCATAATTTATCAAGCAAATAGACCTTATTTGAAACAATTTCACAAATATTTTGAAGCACACAGATTAACAGCTTTTAACTTCAGTAAAACAGATTAACTCAACAAGTTTAAATTTTACACTTATATTTATATTTCATTTAAACTTCAAAGACTGATAAAGATTGTTCTTAACTTAACTAAGTGATCATTTTAAGCAATCATTGAAATATTATCCAGATTAATCAACAAACTTTCTTGACTGAATAACACAGCTACCAGGTAATCTTCAAACCAGCAGATAATCACACATTCAAAGTTAATCCCAAGTCTACCAGATAAACATTTATCCAACAGATAATCATAAATCCAACATATAACAACCTCTACAACAATAATCCGAATTTCATACTTTTAATTCGATCAGCCATAGAGTAGAATCAAATCTAAGTTTCTTTAAAAAATTTAACAGAACATTTCTTCTCACATATATAAAAATTAATCAGATAAAGTTCGATTCAACTCAAGTCAAGTCTCTGAACAAACAAAATCAATCAAATTAGACTGAAAGGATTACAGAATTCTTACCTGAGCCTAGAATCTGGCCTGACTCATAGGTCTTACCTGGTTGACTCAATCGCGGACTGAGTCAACTTCCGATTTACTCTTCTCCATCGCATACAGCCATCGAATCTTCTTTTCCGAGAAGATATTGCATTTACCCGTCTTCTCCTGTCATATAACTTCAAATCGAGTTAGATTTTTGCTGAATCGAATACTCAAAATCAAAACAAATGTATATATATATATATAAATCAATTGATTTAATGTCCGATTTGATGATTCTCGTTCGATTTATGCATAAATCGTCGATTTTTATCATCAAAATCGAATTAATTTACCGACCCAATCAACTGTTTTCATTATATCTTTTAGAGATATAATGATTATATGTATAAGCATAGTATCTGTAAAAATTCATCGAAGATTTGAAGGAAAAATAAAGAATTTGATCTAGGGTTCTTCGAAAGAGGCGGAGAGAAGAAGAGAGGCGAGAGAGTGTTTAGAGATTAGGGTTAAGAATTGAAATGAGAGTGTGCACTGTACAAAATAGTGTTTCACTTATATATTTTATGGAATAAACGAACCAGATTAATTAGGTTTAGAAATGGACGGTTGAGATTAGAAGGTGTTTTTAGAATTTGGGTTTTTGATTAAATGGGATGGGCTGTTTTGAAAATAAATAGATAAAGCCTTTTAAAAGGTATTTGGGCTGGATTAATTTGATTGGGCCGGATAAAACAATCCAGAAAATATATTTAAAAAAACAATTATTAGAGTTGGATTATTATATATATTTATCCTTATATAATTTTTCAAATATATATATATATATAAATATCATAGAAATATATATATATATGAATAACTGAAAATAATAATCAGTCTACATATATATAAGGAAGACTTCTAAATATTTATAAATCTCATGGAATAATAAATATTCACTCGATTAAGTTTATTTTCCCGGTTAATCTAGGATATTTAAGTTATCTTAACCCGATCAATAAATTTCTTTATTGACAAATCTGAGTTTCAGATAAACTTAGTAACCTGATCGGGAGAATATCCTTATCGTTGAGACTTCTTTATAATTCTCAACTGTTCTTTTTATATAAACCATTATTTCGTAAATTCCAACATTCCTAAATCCAAGCAGAGTTTAGTGAATCTTTCATAATTTAATGGTTTTGTGAATATGTCAGTGAGATTGATCTCAGTATCAATTGAGTCATTTTTATATCGCCTTTATTGACATGATCACGTAAAAAAGATATCTCACATCTAAATGTTTAGATCTAGAATGTAATACGGGATTCTTGCTAAGATCAATAGCACTCGTATTATCACATAAGATTGAGATCACATCAAATTTTATATTATAGTCAGCTAGTGTTTGCTTCATCCACAGTAATTGAGCACAACACTTTGCAGCTGCTATATACTCAGCCTCGGTTGTTGAGATGGATAAAAAAATTTCTTTCTTTGAAAACCAAGAAACTAAACATCCACCGAGAAACTGACAAGTACCACTAGTACTTTTTTAGTCGACTAAATGCCCGACATAGTCCGAATCAGAAAAACATACTAAGTCAAATGGTATTCCTTTTAGATACTGTTAGGGCGAAAACACGCGCTAATATCCACGCAAGTATACGCGTTCGCAAGTAATATAGAATACTTTCTAGTTCGTTCCCTCAGAGACTCAGACTAAATTATTGTCTAATTAAACTCACTCACCAATGTATGATTACTTCTCAATGTTAAGATACTATCACTTATAATTGTTGATTAAATATTAACTATAATTAACTACTTAATCAATCACTTAACTAAAACTTCAATTTATCAATAATAAAACACTCATGAGATCACAACTTCATTATTACTTCCTTCTATAGCCATTGTTATTACCTTTAGCATGTGACAGTGATGATATTAATCAAATAACACGAAACTGATAAAAGCCAACTTTCATTGTACTAATACCATTATACCAAGCATCCACAATTAAGATAGAAGTTGAATAGTCATCAATTATGTTGAGTTCCCATATGTCTACAGGAATTGACAACACAACGATTTAAGCACAAGTTATTCCTTTTGATTACATAGGGCAAATAAAACTGTTAGAGTTACCCACTAATCATGCACAACGTACATGAGCTATGCTAGCATGGCAAGTTTTAAATCTCAAGATCCACCGTCGCTTCACAAGAGATTAACACCCTATCTTATATGTTCGCGACGCACATAACACGAATACGCACAACCAGTACTAGATATCATGCAATCATCACACACTAAAGTATTAAACAATTAACTAAAGAATTCCATAATAAATCCGTTGCAACCCCATGATCACGATTAGCCCATAATAGCACTTATCGTCATCATGGGTTCATAAGAAATCATGATAAACAAACACAAGAAAATAATAACTAAACTAATTATATTAAAACAGAGTACGTCACAAGAGTAAATAAGTTCAAAGCAAGAAAACTAGCATCCAATGTTACAACGAAACAAGAATCACAAGAATATATGCTTCCTCTTCGTTGCGGTGTGCTAAATCGGTCTTCTTCCTTATCTCCTTCGCTCCTTGCGTAAAAACACAATCTTCTTCAATCCACACTTGTGAAAACGTCTCAAATCTACTTATATAATAGTCCAATAAAACTCAGATTACATAGAAGTGGAAACCAAACAGAAGTAGAAGTCCTAAAATAATCTGTCTTTTTTCCCGACCCTGCGCGGCCGCTCAGCAATGCTGAGCGGGCGCTCAGATCTCTACTGGAAAAATTCTGATTTCGCTCCGTTTCTTCGCCGTAATCTGCCCGCTTCTTTCCTATCGCAATGGTGAACACATGCCAAGGCTTATTCTTGATGATTCCTCCCCCGAAATGCAACTAAAACCCTGAAATGCATAAACACTAGAAAAATGCATCAAATACACAAAATACTTGATTTCAAGACACCAATTTAAGCCATTTTAAGACGTTCTAAGTGGTATAAAATGTCACTTATCACACCCCCAAACTTAAATCGATGCTTGTCCTCAAGCGTCACAGACTCAAAAACAAATAGAAACATGCATGAATGCAATCTATATGAAAATTCAGCGATCCCCCTTACTACAATTAACCAACCAAATTGTCACATCTCAACGAATGCAGTTAGACAACTAAAGATCAATAAACTCATGCAAACGGACATTCAGCCAGAAAGGTGGTGTGTGCAAATGCTTAACAGATATGCTTCGGAACTAGACCAATTACTATGACTAGACTATCCTCAAGGCAATCCTACGATTATACAAAGAATAAAAATTTCTAGGCACAAAGTGATATACAACACTACAAGAACTCTGGAGCTTACTACGGAATCGTGCTTTTTATTTACAACTCAAATGCTTATTTGACCGTGCAATGAGTGAGGTCCACAAAAGACTTATACAATGGTATCCATATAACGAGCGTTAGGTTAGCGGATCCCAGACTCTAAAAGCCTTAGGTCACTAGGCACAAAGTCCCCTAAGAACTTAATAACTCGAATACCAAAGAGCCCACTCTTGATCAATTATGCAAATTTTTTTTTTTTTTTAACTTCTGAGCAAGTGCGTTTCGCTCCATCTTGCTCAACCCTAGACTACTCGCACCATATGCGAGCCGGCTACTAGCCATTTGACGCCTAGCCACAACTAGCAACAACTTTTATTTTTTTTTCTCCAAATTTTTTTTCTTTTTCATGCCTTTATCACTAAGAACCTATAATCGAATTCTAAGCATAATAAGTAGATTGACCTTGAAAACAACCAAATCATAACAACAATCTAGCCCTTACGCATTCTCTAAGACTTAGTGGACTTACAATTGTTTCTAGCATGCATATCAACCTACACAACTTAATATCACTTTAATGCTATCACTACACTCGCATCAATATCACAATTCAGTCGATAAATCATTGCAAAAGGGATCATGGTAAATGCATGAGCTACATGACATTCATAAAAAAAAACTATATGGCATAAATTATGCAACTATATGAACTAAACTATCATGAATATTCAACTAAATGACACACACACAATATTCCTTAACTACCACCCCCAAACTAAAAATCTTCACTGTCCTCAGTGAAAGTAGTAGAAAGGAACACAGGGTATACCTACTCGGAGTCATCATCATCTTCACCCTCAGTGGGTGGAGTATCAAGCGGCGGGTATGCAGAGTCCTCACCAAAAACTGGCCACTGGATATCAGCTCCAAGGCCTCGAAAAGCAGTCCCTAACGCAAGGGTGAGCTCCTGAGCAAACCTGCTCTGTGTCTCATACATGGCATCCATCCGCCGTGAAAGCCTCCTATACTGGGCATCAACCATCCCAGCACCCTCCTGAGCTCTTGAAGAACCAGCCTCATCACGCCCTGGCCTAGCCATAGTAGCACCTCGTGCTGGACGCCCTCCTGGAAGATGATAACCCAGCCCATGCTCCTCAGGCTCACCACCGGTCCACTCCTGCATCCCATTCAGAGTGCCAGAATCAATCGGAGCTGCTGGCAACTGCAACTGCTCATGAGCCGACCAGTTCACTCCCACTGCTCGGCATAGCTTCGTAACCGTAGATGCATAAGGGATGTTCATATGCTTCGCTCCCCTCAAAAACTTCAGAATTCCTTGGTAGATAAACTCACCAAGGTCCACATAGTATTCCTCATTCAGAATTCCCCACAACAACTGTGCTCTCTCAACTGTGACCTCGTGTGCATGCGAAGAAGGTAAAATATTAGCACAAATAAATGCATTCCATGCACGGGCATACCTGTTCATGGCGATCGCCGGAAAGTGACGATACTCATTAGTGCCGGCCCTGCAGGTTCAAACTGTGCCCGGTCGACAGAGAGTCGCACAAATCAAATCCAAGTCAAAATCCTCAGCAGTCTTTTCATTCCAGTTCTCCTCCTCGGGCTTCCTCTCTCGCTGTCCAATCACACGGCGAATCGCCGCAGGATGATAATCAACCGTCAGCCCACGGACCACAAAAAACCCATTCTTTTCGGCCTTCGCGTTCGCGTAGAACTCGCGAACAACGCTCATCGGTACTGCTTCGGGTGACTCACAAAAAGCTATCCACCCCTTCTCTGCAATCATGGGCAGCAACTCACCATCCCTCCCCGATGGTAAAAACCCCCTCTCCTTCAGAATCGGCTTCCCCAACAGCCTAGTGTACTCCTCCTCCGCAGCTCTGTTAGTTAACCGAGGCCTTGCAGCAGTACCCCTTGATGAATCAGCAGTAGGAACTGTGCTGCTGCTGTCAATAGTTCGTGCTCTCTTGGGTGCCATTGATTCGTGAATAAAAGTGTGTAAGAACTGATTTTTGGTATTTGTGAGAGGGCTTAAGTGTAGGAAGTTTTGTGGGAGATATGTAGGATAGGTGTATGTATATATAGGGTGTGGATTAGAGTAGGGTTTGGGAATTAAGGAGTAAAATGATGGGGTAGTGGGAACAAATCGTGGGTTTATGGGCTAAAACTGTTTTTGTGTTTTTTTTTTCTGAACTGAAAAAAAAATTTCTGGTACTCGACCCCTGAGCGGGCGCTCAGCAAAGCTGAGCGGGCGCTCAGCAAAGCTGAGCGGGCGCTCAGCAAAGCTGAGCGGGTGCTCAGCTTGCTGCGCGGTCGCTCAGCAAGGCTGAGCGGGCGCTCAGGGGGTCACTGGAATTTTTTTTTCAGCCCCTGTTTTCTGATTTTTTTGTGTTTTTGGATAGGTTATTAACTTCTAAGGGTTCCTGTAACAACAATTCATGGGTTGCCTCCCACGCAGCGCTTCTTTTTCGTCATTAGCTTGACGTTTCGTACCCTTCTCAAGTAGTCAACAAAATGGCACTAACCACTTCTCGGTTTGCCATGTCCCCATAGTAGTGCTTCAACCGCTGACCGTTAACCTTGAATGCTTGGTCCGGATCATTCTCAAAAATTTCCACCGCTCCATGTGGAAACACAGTTTTGACAATAAAAGGTCCAGACCACCTTGATTTCAACTTCCCAGGAAAAAGTCGGAGCCAAGAGTTGAATAAGAGAACTTGTTGCCCTGGCACAAATAACTTTGGATGTAGCTTCCTATCGTGCCACCTCTTCACCTTTTCCTTATACATTTTGTTATTTTCGTATGCTTGAAGTCGAAATTCATCAAGTTCATTAAGCTGAAGCATTCTTTTCTTACCAGCTGCATCTAAATCCAGGTTCAACTTCTTCAATGCCCAGTAGGCCTTATGCTCAAGCTCCGCAGGTAGATGACATCCCTTACCGTACACCAACTGAAACGGTGACATCCCAAGTGGAGTTTTGTATGCTGTTCTGTAAGCCCAAACAGCTTCATCGAGCTTTAAAGACCAATCCTTCCTTGACGGACAAACAACCTTCTCTAGAATGTGCTTTATCTCTCTGTTAGACACTTCCGCTTGACCATTTGTTTGCGGATGATAGGCAGTAGCTACTCAATGATTCACATTATAACGCTGCATCATAGAAGTGAACTTACGGTTGCAAAAATGCGATCCTTCATCACTTTTGATTACCCGAGGTGTTCCAAACCTTGTGAAAATTTGCTTATGAAGAAAATTTAGCACTGCCTTTGCATCATTTATCGGTAATGCTTTAACTTCGACCCATTTTGAGATATAATCGACTGCCAGCAAGATGTACTGATTATTGCAAGACGAGATAAAAGGCCCCATGAAATCGATTCCCTACACATCAAAGACCTCGACTTCAAGCATCACATTTAATGGCATTTCATCCTTCCTTGACAAATTTCCCACTCTTTGGCAACGATCACACCTTAAGACAAACTGATGAGCATCCTTGAACAAAGTAGGCCAGAAAAAACCTGCTTGCAGAATACGAGCTGCCGTCTTCTCACCACCATAGTGTCCACCATAAACCGTGGAATGGCAGTCTCGTAATATCCCCTCCGTCTCACAGAACGGGATACATCTCCTGATGATCTGGTCAGCTCCCTGTCTAAACAAATATGGTTCATCCCACATATACCACTTCACCTCATGCAGAAACTTCTTCTTTTGAGCGGATGTCAAATTAGGAGGCATTATATTACTAACGAGATAGTTTACAATATCTGTAAACCATGGTTCTTCCTCCTGAATTGCAAACAACTGCTCATCCGGAAAAGATTCATTGATTAACGTCCTATCTTGTGAAGTAGAATCGGGATTCTCCAACCTAGAGAGATGGTCAGCTACTTGATTCTCAGTACCTTTTCTATCTTTGATCTCTAACTCAAATTCCTGAAGTAAAAGCACCCAACGAATGAGTCTCGGCTTCGAATCCTTCTTGGAAACCAGATAGCGAATAGCTGCATGATCAGTGAATACTGTTACTTTCGTACCAAGTAGATAAGATCGAAATTTCTCAAAACCAAAGACTATAGCCAAAAGCTCCTTCTCAGTAGTGGTGTAGTTCAATTGGGCACCATTTAAAGTCTTACTCGCATAGTAGACCACATGGAAGAGATTTTTCTTGCGCTGTCCCAGAACTGTACCTACCGCATAATCACTCGCATCACACATCATCTCAAACGGTTCTGTCCAATCTGGTGCTGTAATAACTGGTGCAGTGATCAAACTCTTCTTGAGAGTCTCGAATGCTGCCAAACATTCATCATCAAATTTGAAAGGCACATCTTTCTCAAGCAAATTGCACAACGGCTTAGATATCTTTGAAAAGTCCTTGATGAATCGCCGATAAAAACCCGCATGACCAAGAAAACTACGGATTCCTTTCACAGAATTAGGTGGGGGAAGATTTTCAATGACTCCCACCTTGGCCTTGTCCACCTCCAGACCCTTGCTAGAGACCTTATGCCCAAGGATAATGCCTTCACGCACCATAAAATGACATTTCTCCCAATTGAGCACCAAATTAGTTTCCACGCATCTTTTGAGTACGGCGCGCAGATTATTCAAACATTCATCATATGTGTGTCCAAAAATGGAGAAGTCATCCATGAACACTTCGACGTTATTTCCAATCATGTCAGAGAATATAGCCATCATACATCTCTGAAAGGTGGCCGGGGCGCCACATAACCCAAACGAAACTCTGCGAAAAGCAAACGTGCCAAAAGGACAAGTGAAGGTAGTCTTTTCCTGATCCTCTGGTGCAATACAAATCTGATTATACCCTGAATAACCATCCAGAAGACAAAAATACTCATGACCCGCCAATCTGTCAAGCATCTGATCAATAAATGGAAGAGGGAAGTCATCCTTCCTTGTGGCTTTGTTCAATTTTCTATAATCCATGCATACTCTCCATCCTGTAACTGTTCGAGTAGGGATGAGCTCATTCTTTTCATTTGCAACCACAGTGATACCTCCCTTCTTAGGTACACATTGTACGGGGCTCACCTACGAGCTGTCAGAAATAGGATAAATGATGCCTGCATCTAGCCATTTCAGAATTTCTTTCTTCACCACCTCCTTCATGATGGGATTCAGTCTTCGCTGCTGTTCCACAGTTGGCTTACTACCTTCCTCTAGCAGAATTTTATGCATACAATATGAAGGACTTATACCCTTGATGTCTGCTATGGTCCATCCTATAGCCGATTCGAATTCTCTCAAAATCCTTAAGAGCTTGTCTTCCTCACTACTGAAAGGTCAGATGAAATAATAACAGGTAACGTAGATGAATCACCTAAAAAAGCATACCTCAAGTGCTCCGGTAATGGCTTGAGCTCCAAGGCAGGTGCTTCCTCTATTGATGGTTTGAGCTTCCCTTCAGCGTTCTTAAGGTCAGAAGTACCAAGAGATTCAAATGGTATGTCCAGCTTTCGCTTCCAGGGAGAAGCGTTCAGATATTGTAATTGCTCGTTGCTATCTTCATCATTGCTGTCAAAATCCCCCACTAAAGCCTTTTCCAATGCATCAGACATTAGCATGTGATCGAGTTCCGAAGTAACCGCAGAATCAATCACATCCAGTTTTAAGCACTCCTCATCTTCTGTAGGGAATTTCATTGCCTTGAATACGTTGAAGGTCACATCCTGATCTTGGACCCGCATAGTAAGTTCCCCTTTTTGCACATCTATCAAGGTACGGCCAGTAGCCAAGAAAGGCCTTCCCAAGATTATGGGAATCTTCTTATCTTCCTCAAAATCCAGAATAACAAAATCTGCTGGAAAGAAGAGCTTATCCACCTTGACGAGCACATCCTCAACTATGCCCCTTGGGTAAGTGATGGAACGGTCAGCCAATTGTAGCGACATGTATGTGGGTTTTGGATCAGGCAGATCCAGCTTTTTAAAGATCGATAACGGCATCAGATTAATGCTTGCTCCCAAATCACAAAGGCACTTGTCAAAAGTCAGATTGCCAATGGTGCAAGGAATGGTGAAGCTTCCTGGATCTTTCAATTTTGGTGGTAACTTCTGCTGCAGAACAGCGCTGCATTCTTCCGTGAGAGCAACGGTTTCAAGGTCATCCAGTTTCACCTTCCTTGAAAGAATAGTCTTCATAAACTTCGCATAACTAGGCATTTGTTCAAGAGCCTCAGCGAAAGGTATATTGATATGAAGTTTCTTGAACACCTCCAGAAACTTTCCGAACTGTCTATCCAGCTTTTGCTGCTGCAATCTCTTAGGAAAAGGTGGTGGAGGATAGAGCTGTTTCTCCCCTGTATTAGCCTCAGGCAGAGTGTGTTCAACAGTAGTCTTCCTTGGTTCCGCCGCTTTCTCCTTTTACGTAGATTCTTCACCTCTAATTTCAGCTTCTACTTCTTTTGCCTTTTCAGCATCAGCTACTTTTCCAGACCTTAAGTAATAGCCTTGACTTGCTCTTTAGCTTCCTTCCTGCCTGGTACTTCCGTGTCACTGGGAAGAGTACCAGGTTGACGATTGAGCACTGCATTGGCTAATTGACCGATTTGATTTTCCAAGGTCTTGATAGAAACCGCCTGACTCTTGCACAACAGCTTAAGTTCCTCAAAATCAGCACTAGTAGGTGCAGCTGCACTTCCTTGTTGAGGATATGATTGCCTTGTAGCATACTGCTGTGGTTGCTGGAATCCAGGTGGGTTAAACTGTTTACTCACTCCTTGCTGATATGGTGGCTGAATAGCATTCTGATTATTCCCCCAGCTGAAATTTGGATGATTTCTGTTGTTAGGATGATAGGTCGCTGGCACAGGCTGCTGTTGTCGCTGATAATTACTCACATACTGAACATATTCATTGACAAGAGAACACTGATCCGTAGCATGAGAACCTGCACAAAGCTCACAAACCATAGCTATTTGATTAACTCCATACGTAGCCGGAGAATCAACCTTCATTGATAGCGCTTGGAGTTGGGCTGTAATAGCGGTGGCTGCATCAACTTCCAGAATACCTGCTACCTTGCCTGACGTCATCCTCTGAGTTGGGTTTTGATGCTCATTTGCAGCCATCGTCTCTATAAGATTATACGCCTCAGTATAGCTTTTATCCCATAAGGCGCCTCCAGCTGCTGCATCGAGCATGGGCCGAGATTGAGCCCCCAAACCATTATAGAAACCAGTGATCACCATCCAATCCGACATTCCATGATGTGGACATTTTCTCAACATTTCCTTGTAGCATTCCCAAGCCTCGCACATAGATTCTGTAGGTTGCTGCGCAAACTGAGTAAGAGCACTCCTCATAGTAGCAGTCTTTGCCATCGGATAAAACTTCACCAGAAACTTTTGCGCAAGATCTTGCCACGTAGTGATGGACCCAGCTGGTTCAGAATGTAACCAGTCTTTAGCCTTGTCCCTCAGTGAGAATGGGAAAAGCCTCAACTTGATAGCCTCATCAGTCACGCCATTATACTTAAAAGTGCTGCAGATCTCGACAAAATTCCTTATGTGCATGTTGGGGTCTTCAGTTGCCGCTCCTCCAAAAGAAACAGAATTCTGCACCATCTGAATAGTGCCCGGCTTGATTTCAAAGGTGTTAGCTTGAATAGCCGGATGAAGGATGCTTGACTGAATGTCATCAATTTTAGGCCGAGAAAAATCCATAAGAGCTGGATCAGCTTGACCAATACGATCTCCCATATTTACTGGTTCTTTCTGCTCAGTTCCTGAATCCGAATCCTCAAAATCTAACTTCTCCGGAATATCACGAACTTCGTCTGTCTCCTCAGCTGTATCTAAAGTCCTCTTGCGAGCACGAGAACGAGTTTGCATAAACGCTTGCTAAAGTACCTGAAACACAACCGGAAAAAAATAAGTAACTACTACGTCCTAATCACTGAGTCCTAATGACCAATGATGGTAAGTACATAAACTAAACAAATACGCCGAGTCCCCGGCAGCGGCGCCAAAAACTTGTTAGGGCGAAAACACGCGCTAATATCCACGCAAGTATACGCGTTCGCAAGTAATATAGAATACTTTCTAGTTCGTTCCCTCAGAGACTCAGACTAAATTATTGTCTAATTAAACTCACTCACCAATGTATGATTACTTCTCAATGTTAAGATACTATCACTTAAAATTGTTGATTAAATATTAACTATAATTAACTACTTAATTAATCACTTAACTAACACTTCAATTTATCAATAATAAAACACTCATGAGATCACAACTTCATTATTACTTCCTTCTATAGCTATTGTTATTACCTTTAGCATGTGACAGTGATGATATTAATCAAATAACACGAAACTGATAAAAGCCAACTTTCATTGTACTAATACCATTCTACCAACCATCCACAATTAAGATAGAAGTTGAATAGTCATCAATTATGTTGAGTTCCCATATGTCTACAGGAATTGACAACACAACGATTTAAGCACAAGTTATTCCTTTTGATTACATAGGGCAAATAAAACTGTTAGAGTTACCCACTAATCATGCACAACGTACATGAACCTATGCTAGCATGGCAAGTTCTAAATCTCAAGATCCACCGTCGCTTCACAAGAGATTAACACCCTATCTTATATGTTCGCGACGCACATAACACGAATACGCACAACCAGTACTAGATATCATGCAATCATCACACACTAAAGTATTAAACAATTAACTAAAGAATTCCATAATAAATCCGTTGCAACCCCATGATCACGATTAGCCCATAATAGCACTTATCGTCATCATGGGTTCATAAGAAATCATGATAAATAAACACAAGAAAATAATAACTAAACTAATTATATTAAAACAGAGTACGTCACAAGAGTAAATAAGTTCAAAGCAAGAAAACTAGCATCCAATGTTACAACGAAACAAGAATCACAAGAATATATGCTTCCTCTTCGTTGCGGTGTGCTAAATCGGTCTTCTTCCTTATCTCCTTCGCTCCTTGCGTAAAAACACAATCTTCTTCAATCCACACTTGTGAAAACGTCTCAAATCTACTTATATAATAGTCCAATAAAACTCAGATTACATAGAAGTGGAAACCAAACAGAAGTAGAAGTCCTAAAATAATCTTTCTTTTTTCCCGACCCTGCGCGGCCGCTCAGCAATGCTGAGCGGGCGCTCAGACCTCTACTGGAAAAATTCTGATTTCGCTCCGTTTCTTCGCCGTAATCTACCCGCTTCTTTCCTATCGCAATGGTGAACACATGCCAAGGCTTATTCTTGATGATTCCTCCCCCGAAATACAACT
The DNA here is from genome assembly GCF_009905375.1 of Apium graveolens. NCBI lineage: Eukaryota > Viridiplantae > Streptophyta > Magnoliopsida > Apiales > Apiaceae > Apium > Apium graveolens. The sequence continues at coordinate 117,781,691 of NC_133656.1, forward strand.
AAAACCCTGAAATGCATAAACACTAGAAAAATGCATCAAATACACAAAATACTTGATTTCAAGACACCAATTTAAGCCATTTTAAGACGTTCTAAGTGGTATAAAATGCCACTTATCAGATACCAAAGACCAACATCGGTAGTTCCTTTAAGATATCTCAATATCCTTTTTACCGCGGATAGATGAGATTATTTAGGTGCTACTTGAAACCTAGCACACTTACAAACACTATATTGAATATCGGGACGACTCGCAGTTATATAAAGCAAGCTACCGATCATTCCTTGATATTTCTTTGTGTCTACGGGAATTCCTTTGGGATCTTCCGTTAATTTATCGGATGTAGAGATGGGTTTGGCATTATCCATTTCGAATTTTTTCAACATCTCTTTAGAATACTTGGATTGAGAGATATGGATGCCTTCATCAGACTGCCTTATTTGCAATCCCAAAAAGAAATTTAATTCTCCCATCATACTCATCTCGAATTCTTTACTCATATTTTCAGAGAATTCTTTACATAGTGCATCATTTGTTGATCCAAAAATGATGTCATCTACGTATATTTGTACGAACAATATATCATCTTTTTCTTGCTTCGTAAATAAGGTTTTATCGGCCATTCCTATCTTAAATTTATTGTCTAGTAGGAACTTGCTCAACCTTTCGTACCATGCTCTTGGGGCTTATTTTAAGCCATATAGAGCTTTATATAATTTATAGACATGACCGGGATGTGTTGCATCTTCAAACCCGGGAGGTTGTTTCACATATACTTCCTCTTCCAAAATCTCGTTTAAGAATGCAGATTTCACATCCATTTAATAGACTTTAAAGTTTTTATGACAAGCATAAGCCAATAGCATTCGAATTGATTCAATTCTTTCTATCGGTGCATATGTTTCATCAAAGTCTATTCCTTCCATTTGGGTATATCCTTGTGCAACTAATCTTGCTTTATTTCGAACTACCGTTCCATTCTCATCTAATTTGTTTCAAAATACCCATTTTGCACCAATTATGGAAGTATAATGAGGCTTAGGGACAAATTCCCACACTTTACTACGAGTAAATTGGAGCAATTCATCTTGCATAGCAGAAATTCAATCCTCATCTAATAAAGCCTCTTTTGCGGTCTTAGGTTCTATTTGAGATAAAAAACTAAGATGATTCACAACGTTTTGAACTTGTGACCGCGTTTGAACTCCCTTCCTTAAGTTTTAAAGCACATTATCTAATGGATGACTTTTTATAGTGGGAATTGCTTGAGGAAGTTCATCTTCCTTTTCGTCCAATTCTAATCGATTTTTATGTACTGGAGTCCCGAGATCCATATTTTTGAATTGTCGAATAACCTTTTCAATATCATCTTGTTCAACATTTTCTTGGTCAACAAGATCTTTATATTTCGCCGGTGGTTTACTTTCATCAAAAGTGATATTCATAGATTCTTCCACCACAAGCGATTTGAGGTTAAACACTCGGTAAGCTTTACTATTGTTCGAGTATCCAAGAAATATACCTTTGTTTAATTTAGGATTAAACTTCGTAAGGTACTCTTTTGAATTTAATATGAAGCACTTGCTTCCGAATACTCGAAAGTAGCTTAGTTTCGGAGTTTTGCCAAAATATAACTCGTAAGGAGTCTTTTGTTTTATAGGTCGTAGAAAACCCCGATTAAGAATATGGAAAGCGGTTGACATAGCCTCGGCCCAAAAATACTTAGGTCGACGATATTCATTTAGCATTGTGCTAGCCATTTCTTGGAGTGTTCTATTTTTCTGTTCAACTACTCCGTTGGATTGAGGAGTGTATGGAGCGGAAAAATTATGTGTGATGCCATGTTCATCACAAAAGTTGGTGAAACTTGAATTCTCAATTTCTTTATCATGATCAGTCCTTATATAGACTATGGTTTTATTTTGTTGATTTTGAATCCTTTTACATAAGTATGAGAAGGATTCAAAAGCATCACTTTTGGCTTTCAGGAATTCAGTCCATGTGAATCGTGAATAATCATCCACAACTACCAACGTATATGAACAACCTCCGAGATTTTGTATTGGAACCGGACCAATAAGATCCATATGTAGTAGCTCGAGAGGTCTCGAGGTAGATACCATAAACTTTGCTTTGTGAGAAGCTCGAATCTGTTTACCAACTTCACAAGCTTCACAAGTATGATCTTTATGATAGTTTAGTTTTGTATACCTCGGACATGGTCTTTAGTTGATATATTCTTATTCAACTTCATGTTGGCATGTCCTAATCTTCGATGCCATAGCCATGGATCATCATTTATAGTGATTAGGCACACGTTCACTTGCTTGCTCATGTCACATGTATAAACATTTTTATTTCTAGGGCAAGTGAGAACCAACTTTCCAAATTTATCTAATATAGAACAATGAGTAGTGTAGAAAATTACCTTGTAATCATTGTCGCATAATTGACTTATTGAGAGAAGATTGTACCTTAACCCGGTGACTAATTGGACGTCGGAAATTTTAACTTTCCCATTTCCGATATCTCCGATGCCGACAATGTTTCCTTTACTACTATCACCAAATGTTACGCTCCCCGCGGTAACCTTTTTAATGTTATTCAAGAGTGACTTATTACCGGTCATATGTCTTGAACATCCACTATCAAGGTACCATATGTCTTGTTTCATAGCAAGACAAACCTACATACATGATTAGTTAAATTTATAGGTACCCCTTTGTCTTGAGGGTCCTGGGGTTAGTACATCATATATAACATTCGATTTATGAAGGAATCTAGGCATGGTGTAATAATCATTAGGCATATAAATATTTCTAGATGCATAAGGCCTAGTTTGAGGTTGATAATACCTAGAGCTATCATAAAATCTTAATAGAGCATGATAAACATTATATCTATTATTAGCATGGTAAGTAGCATAAGCATTTCTACTAAGAGGTTGTTGTCTTCTAAATGCATTACCATTTACATGATATTGTGTGTTTCTATTTTGAAACATAGTTGGTTGATGAGACCAATGTTGCCTTGGATTCTTATATTCCATATTTTTATGAGGCACGTGTTTATCATCTTTCTTGTATGATTCCTTGCGAATCCATACATGCTTCCCCTTAATTTCACCATTCTTGAATTTGCAATATTGAATGGTATGTCACATTTTATTGCAATAAGAACATTTAGAAGATGGTGATTCGGGTGAAGTCTTTATTGGTGATACAAATCTCCGAGTTCCTTTAGGAGGAGAATTCTTATTATATCCCAAACCTTCATGATTATATGAGGTTTTTATATGCACCATTTGATCCAACATCTTATTGCCTTTTGTAAATCGTTGAATAACTTCTTCAAGATTTTTATTTTCTTTCTTTAAGGCATCAATCTTGTTGTTAAGGATTCTTTCTTGATCCTTAATTTGAGCTATGAGTTTATAATTTTCTTCTTTTAGCCTTAGAGCTTCACCTTTAAGCTCATTGGTTTCTAATAGCTCATTTTCTTTATCAGGATTGTTTTTATAAGATGTTTCTATATCTTGAACATTTGATTCATTTAGAATCTTTAAGTTCAATAGATCAACGTGAAGTTTACAAATATTATCATTCAATTGTATCTTTTCACGTTCCATCTCTTCGTCTTTGAGAATTAATGATATATTCTCTGTTTCAAGGTTGATTATATTTTCTTGAAGTTTATTTACTTCAACTTTGATGAGATGGTTTTGATCTTTTAAAGATGTAATCTCTTTTTCATCTTGGACTCTGGAGTCCATCATCCGAGTATACTCTTTATTTTGAGTATGATGTATTTCTTCTATTTTCATTTTCTCGGACCATACTAAGTGAAGCATTTGATCAACATCTTTGTATTTACTTTTATATTCAACCACAAGTCCAATTAAATCATGTTTATTCATGTCCATAAGTGATAAATTAGATTCATCCAATAATGAATTAATTGAGACGTAGTTAGATGTTACCTCTTCATTATAGAGGAGATTTTTCTAGATGTAGTTTCTTCTCCGAGAGCCATCAAGCATAGATTCACCACTTCTTCACTAGCTTCCGGAGCTTCTTCATCTTCACTTAGATCCCAACCATTTTCGGCCACGAGACTTCGTCCCTTTGAAAGTTTAGGACATTCTCTTTTATAATGACCGGGTTGTTTACACTCGAAACACACATCTTGTGTTTCCTCCGGAGATGGATCTTTAGGTTTTGGAGGAGTGTAAACCGGATGGTTTGTGGAGGCATTGGCATTACTATAGGTATTTATATTTTGATTGCCTTTGCCTTTATTGTAGCTCGTTGACGGATAATTACTCTTATAGTTGGAAGAATAATTTTGAGAGTAATTTGGCCTTCCGTTAGAGTTAAAAACTCTTTGTTGATTATTTGATTTTAGGAAGCCTTTTTCGTATCTTTGAGCTTTGCTTTGAAGCACACGAAGAAGTTATCTCGTGAGTAGAGCAATTTCACTCTCATCGAGATTTTGGAGTTCCTCCTTTACCTCCTCGTCATTTTCATCTTCATCAATTAATATGGCCTTTAGAGCCATATTTTTCTTTTTATCCTCCACCTTTGGAGCAACCTTTTCCGGAACATTATCTTCTTCGTAAGCACGAAGATTTCCGAATAGGTTATCAATCTTATACTATTTAAGTTGTGCATCTCTTTTATAGTAGTGACTTTAGCCTTCCAACTAGGAGGTAGAGATTTGAGCACTCTTCTATTCTTTTCATTTTGAGTATAATTCTTTCCAAGTTGAGATAACTCATCGATAATACGAGTAAATCTTGTTTCCATATCGATGATATTTTCTCCTTCTTGGAGTTTAAAGTTCTCGTATTCTTGGATCAATGTATCCATCCGAGAATCTTTATATCAGTGGTTCCTTCATAGGTTACCACTAATTTGTTCCACATTTCTTGTGCCGACTTGCAATTATTTACTCTTTTATATTCTTTTTCTGTAAGTGCTCTTATGAGAACCATTTCCGCCTTTGCGGCTATATTCATTGTGGCTTCTTCCTCTAAGTTGTATTCACTAACCTTCTTTTCGACGATGATGTCATCGATAGTTTTGGTAGGAATGCGAACACCGTCTTCGATAGCAATCCAAACTTTGACTCCTTGAGATCTGGCATAAATGCGAAACCTCATTTTCCATGTTGCAAAGTTAGTGCCATCAAATAGAGGAGGTCGTGAGCTAGATAGAACTTCACCACATCCAACGGGATTAATATACACCATTCCGGATCACTTTTTATTGTGCCTGTAAATCTGCAAATCACTTAACAAACACATTAAAAAGCACTGCTCTGATACAAATTGTAAGGTCCCGTAAGAGGGCTATTTTAAGCTAGAAGGGGGGTTGAATAGCTTAATTACCAATTTAAAAATTGTTGTGGGTTTTAAAAATATTTTATCCCTTTTTAAAACTTTACCGAGTGGTTATGCAGTTTATATGTGCGAAAGATAAAGTGCAAGGAAAGAAAATACCACACGGTGATTTTATCCTGGTTCGCGATGGCGCAACCTCTAATAGATTCTCTCACCCCTACTCCAGTCCCCGAGCTCCTCTCCCGGACTCGGGATTTTCCCTTATAATAAACTCGCTCCTTTAGTAGGCGGAGAAGCCTTTACACCCTTTACAAGTATTTGTCTTGGTGCGTAACACAAGGGTCACCACCACAAAATAAATGTATTACCTACACAACTTATCTTAGACAATAACTCCCCGCTATTTATTCAAAGTTGTTGTAGAGCCTTTGTGTGGATTTAGCTTCCTTAGCTTTTTCCGGTCTTGGATCTTAGTGATCCGGTCTTGGGTCTTTCCTCTTCTTCATGGTGCGAAGACTACTAACTCCCCATTAGTACATCTAGGACTTGGGTCTTAGAATGAGAATCACCTCACATCACTTCACCTCACTACAAAACTAAAAAGACAATCCACGAAACAAAAAAAGTAGGAAAAGATTTGTTTTGAACTAGTATGTTACTGTACTAGCCCACAAATAGTATAATATTCAAATAAGAATATTAAACAAAATAAGAATACTTGACTTAAGATAATAAATAGTAGTCCAAGTATTTTTATGATTACTCCTTTATAGATTATATAGATAGGTGGAGTAATATAAGAAGTCTTTTTATATTAAGCACTTATGGCTTATGACTTCTTTAGTACTCTTCTTCTTTCGATTAATTATTTATAGATCGAAGAATACTTTAATTACAACCTCGGAGTTGTAATTTTACCTTTGAGTATATCAACTTAAGGTTTTAAGGTATACTTGTATATTGACGATTATTAGGTCAAAGTATACTCTCTTAACTTCAAGCACGTTTATAAGATTTATGAGTCTTAACCAAGATCCAATTCAATAAGTGCAAGTAATTGGTTTAAGATTGTGCTTTTGAAGTTTGGACGAATAATTACGAGTATTTTATAGATATCGTAGTATAACCCCATGGAACACTGAAAGATGTTAGAAGGGGCGTATACGATATGACTCATAATTGTTTATATACACGATATGTGTTAGCCAAGATCCAATTAAATAGCGTAAATTAATTGGCTAACTCGTGGATTTGATTCGTCCTTAATTTTAACGGATGATTACGAAGTAGTTTATATGGAACAAGCTATAATCCCCCGGAACACTAAAGATGTTAGAAGGGATTACACTTTTACTTCGTAATATTTTATATGTACGTTATTAGTTAGACAAGATCAAATTAAAGAGCGTTAAGTAATTGTCTAACTCGTACGATTCATTTTAAGATTTGACAAATTACGAAGTGTTTATATGAGACAAGTAATAATCCCCCGGAGAGCACTAAAGATGCTAGAAAGGATTCCACTTAAACTTCGTAATTATTTTATGAGCACGAATGAATGTTAGCCAAGATCCAATTAAAGTGCAAGAAATAATTGTCTAACTCGTACTTGTGTCAAATATAATCTCCCCTTGGAGATTAAGTAATTTTCTTTTTAGATCTTCTCGTTAGAATGATTTATGTGAAGATCAAGTACTTATTCGAATTCCGAGTTCGAATCTAAGTTCTCCCCGAGAACTTACTTTATAAGAGAGCTTGTATTAGAGCTTAAGATGAAGTAGAGAATTTAAGTACAAAGCTTAAATACAAAGAACTCAAATAAGAAGCTAAAACTAACCACTTTTTAGAAACGGTCGGAAAAGTTCGCCGGAAAAATTCGTCGGAGGTTCGGCCGGATTTTGGCACTTTGGTCGAACTTGGGCAGCCTTTCGGGAGGCCGGGAAGTGGTAGTGGATGAGCTCACTTGGTGGGATAAAGCTTGGTTAGGTGAAGCTAAGCTTGGGTTTCAAAAATCTTGTATATATGTAAATATATAGAAGAGAGAGAAGGTTTTTGAGAAGAAGTGTGTGTATAGAATTTGAAAGAGATGAATAGAAGCACTTCTTGAAAAAATCCCAGTAAATTTGTGGCTCTTTAGATTTTTGGAAAATGGGTTGGGGTGGGGGTTTATTTATAGGAGAAGTTGGGTGGATTGAATGGTTGAGATTTGAGAAAGAATGAATGGTGGATGGAGTGTATCACATGGATTGATGACATGGCAAGTAGGTTGTGTTTCTTTGCAAGTGGAAAGGAAGCACAAGCTAGTATTCATTCAAATCTCAGCTGATATATATATATATATTAAATATATATTTTCCTTTTATTTTAATCATTGTTTAATTACTTTAATTAAGGATTAAGCACCATTAATTATGACCACCCCAAAAACTCTTAAATAAATATCATTAAAAATATTATAATTACCTAAATATTATTAAATGATGTCCTGCAAGTTTTGGTCAACTTTAATCAATGGTAACTAGGTCAAACGTGGTCAACTGTGGGACCAACTGCCTCGATTTTTGTGTCCGGACAAAAATTCTCTAAATGCTACGAAATTTTTACCATACTTAGAAAATACCATTTAAATGGTCCATACTAAATTTCAAGTCATTCTAGAATGTGGAAGTATTTTATCCATAAATGAAACTATTTTGTCAGCCTTTCTTCCGAATAAAAATATCGTTGGTCTTGAAATGAAGGAGATGGATCTTTTGACCAAAGTTTTGACTTGTATAAATACTTAAAATAAATTTCCTAATATATAAAATATATTTGGATGATAGAAAATGTGTTTGAGTATTTTTGAACAATTTTCTCCTAGAAATGCTGATTTTACGAAACGAGAGAAAATTATTGTAAGTATACAGGAATGAGTTGCAGAACTGGATATTGATATATCAATCATGAATATTAATAATATTTGAATAAAAACTCTTTTGATATATGTAGAGATATATTTTGGAGCCAAGAGTTAAATATTTTTGATATAGCACGAGACCTCTAAAGAATATTTCCGATATATTCCTTATTCGAGCTTGCTGCCATATTCCTGTTGTAACACAGATCTAAGAAATATCATATCTTGATGTTTCTTCTTTGATCATATTGCCTTTAGAGATACATTCCATAAATATATAGTTTTGATATTTTGCAAAAATGGAATATCTCTTTTATTTGTTTAAAAGACATGATTTTGCTAGTTTGACTTTTTGACTCTGATTTGGATCAATTAAATTCATATCCTAATGGAGAGAATCTACGTGTTCTTAATTTTATGTTTAATCATACAAATACCAAAATAAATAATATATCGAAGATATCCTTTCAGACTGTTATTGGTTTCCATTCTTTTGGAAGGGATCTCAGGAATTTGAGGTTAGAATCTTTGGTTTGGTAGACTGTTCCATGCAGCTTCAGGGCATTTAGTAGCTTTTGAAATCTACTAAAGATATCAGTGAGAGTTTCACCTTCTTCACAGTGGAATTGTTAATATTGCTGAATTAGTAACTGCATCTTGTTTTCTCTAACTTGTTCAGTGTCATCACAAATTATTTGAATGGTGTCCCAAACCTCCTTGGTTGTCTTGCAATTGATGATGTTGTCAATCATGTCACCATCAACTCCATTGAATAAAATATTCATGGCCTTCTTGTCTTTCCTGACTTGTTCAATATCAGGATCTGACCATTCATGCCTTGGCTTGGGAACTGATGGCTTATTTCCAGTTGCAACTCTCATTGGTACATGAGGACCTCTCTCTATGCAATCCACATAGGCCTCATCTTGAGAAAGTAAATGAAGATGTATCTTTACCTTCCAGTGATGGTAATTATCTTTGTCCAGAAAAGGAATTTTGACTCCAACATCCTTCTTGTTCATCTTGCTGTTTGTTGTGATCTTTAAACTCTTTGGCTTCAAGAGCTTGCTCTGATACAAATTGTTAGTCCCTAACAATGCAACAAGAATTACAGGGGGGTTGAATGTAATTCTAGTAAACTTTTTCTTGAATTGTAAAATTTTCTAACTCAAACAATATATAAAAGTATTTTGATTTGCAAGGTGCGGAATAACAAGTTACGTAAATCAAAAACACAAAGTGATAAAAACACAAGCTTTTAAAACTTTCTAGTGGATTTGAAAGTATCCACCAGATATATATATATATATATATATCGATTGAAGAACTCTGTGAAGAACAAATTGTCTCACAGCTGCTTTACAAGTGAACAAATAAACTACTGAGAAATTCTTAACAGTTACAGCCTTTTCTATTTCTCTTCTAAAAGTGTTTGCTTAGTTATTTGTTTCACTAGCTACACTTGGTTTATATATCACCAAGTTTACATGGTAATAATACAGGATAATAAAACAAAACTATCGAGTCAAACTCCGTTCTGCTTCACTACTCTATTCCAGCATCTTTGAAAATCTTCTTAACTTGCATGGAAATGGTAATGCTTCTTTGTTCTTCATTTCCTGTTAAACAGGTTCCCACATTCCTTTTGTAAACACCCAACGCATGTGACTGTCTTGTCACTGTCAACAGATGCTTGAATTGATCATCCGTCGGGTACCTGTTTGTCATCCGTCGGGTTGCCTTGTTGATCATCCGTCGGGTAGCTTTGCTGATCATCCGTCAGGTAGCTATTTGACACTTGACTTCATTTCACTTATGCAAAATTACAAGACATCTTATATTTACAATTAATCAGCCTATTCTGCATATCTAGTAATAGTCAACATGACTCAAATGCTAATATAGGATCTATACAAAGTTATTCACAGAAATGTGTTACAATACTTATTGTTACATAAGCTACTCACTCGATGGATGTTAAATAATCATCCGTCGGGACTATATTGAGTCATCCGTCGGGACTATATCTGATCATCCGTCGAGTGCTACATTTTTCACTAAATTAAATCTTCTAAGGTGTTTTGTTAATGTAATCATCAAGTTCACAACATATTCCCAACATTGGTTTAGCAAGAAACAGAAATCAATTTTCACATCAACTGCAGAAGCAGAATATATTGCTGCAGGAAGCTGTTGTGCACAGATTCTTTGGATGAAGAATCAGTTACTGGACTATGGGTTAGAATTTTCTAAAAATACTCATTTATTGTGATAATCAAAGTGTTATTTCTATGACAGGTAATCCAGTTCAACACTCAATGACAAAGCACATCAGCATTAGGTACCATTTCATAAGGGAACATGTGATAGAAGGTACAGTGGAATTGCATTTTGTTCCAACTGATCAACAACTAGCAGATATCTTCACAAACCACTATGTGAAGCTACTTTTACAAGACTGATAAATGAACTTGAAATGGTTTCAGGTTCTTTCTCAAAATCTGCTTAGTTTTTGTTCTCATGCATCAGACTTTATGATCAGTGTTTATAGATTGTCTTATCTCTATATAATCTGCGCTTAAACTGTAATATATTAAATACTGATTATTATCTGATGTGATTCTATATACTCTCATAGTGTTTTGAATGTTCTGTGACTATTCAATCCAATGAGGATTACTGTGCTAGATGTTGACCTAGTAGTCTTTAACATACTAGAAATCCCATGTTTGAATTAGTTATTTATGTGGAAATCAATTACACAAGCAAATTCTGATTTTGAGCTTAGTCAAATTTACTTTGTGTATCTTATTACTAAGTCACAAACTAGATTTTTGCTTCTTATCTGTCAAATTCTGATGTCAGTAAATCTTAAGGATGAACAACATGCTTGATAAGCCTCACTTATCTGAAGAAAAGAAAAGAAATTGAATTCAGGTACTCCTTTGAGATCAAGAGTAAATATGTGAAAGGGAAGACCCAAGTGCATTGCTGGTATTAAGTTATATGCATTAGAAAAGCAAATAAATTTTTCTTGGTGACTTTTCACATTCTCTAATTACTGGAGGAATACTCTGATAATAGCATACATTCTGATAGCATTTGTGATTCACTTACACTGAGAAGCCACTGTAAAAAGAATGTCAAAAGATGCATAAAATGAGCACAAATAGTTGAGGTGGACTCTTGCATAAATTTATTCTATGGTAGACTTCAAAATTAAAGACAAATTTTAAGCAATTTTCTTAGTTATGCCTTATTTCAAAGATATACTGAATTTTATCAGACTTTAATCATTATCTGATCATTTGCAAATGTACACACTCTCACTCCATATGAATGATGAAAATTACTGTGGTGATAAAGTTGTTTTTGATAAATAGTTAAGTATTATTTGCATAAATTCTGAGGACAAGTTCTGATGAAAGTTCTGATGATTAAACTCTGAAGAACCCAATCAGTATTTGTATGAAGAATCACAGAATCAGACATTCACTTTTTGAGTACAGAAGCCATATTCTGATGACTGTTAAGTTCTGATAATAATCAAGTTCTGATGTAAACTCTGATGCTTACGTGGCATTATTTATTTACTTGACTTATTTGTGGTTTTACTGTAACGGTCATATTTATCAAAAAATAATTAAGTGAGATAAAAACAGTCATAATCATTTGGTTAGTGGGAAACGTGTTTTCCTTGACAACTACATGTACACAATAATCATTGCTTATTTTTCGTGCCCAATAACTACTACTTTAACTATTTACTGGCTGACAGGTGTAAAGTGTCTATTTCACTTCCAAAAAGAACTGTTGAGTGGAGAGAGTATATATATGAGAGTTAAAAGATTTTACAATCTTTAACCTACTTTCTAATTCTTTTCTTATCTATATTATTCTCTCTCTTTCTAATATTCTCTGAAGCTCTATCTTTCACAGGCATTTTATCAAACACTGTGCAAACACACATTTTCTCACTTCTTTCTCATAGAAATGGAACCAAGGGACATCATTTTCAATGGATCCAAGTTTGTTCCCAACAACTACATGGCTATTCTTTCTAAGGATGAAGCTCCATCAGAACTTCACTTCATCTAAGATTTTCTATCTCAAAGTGAGATTAGGTATGCTTTGACCCAACCAGAAGCACTCTCAAGAACTCAAGTGCTGGAGTTTTGGAGGAGTGGTGTTTATGATGATGGTGGTGCAAATGGGTCCCCAAGCATCATATTTACAACAGGGGAGGATGAGCATGTGGTGACTTTGTCAACTGTTCGAAAAGCACTACATTTGCCAGATAACTGTGTTTATAGTTCAACAGTTGAGGAGCCGGCCCTTCAGCAAATGATGGAAAATCTGGGCTATGAAAGGTCTTTGGCAAAGCTGGGGCAATTGAAGAGACCCCACATCAGAAGGGAGTGGAGATTTTTCTTCGACTGCATCACCAAGGCCTTTGCCAACAAGTGCTCCAACTTTGATGTAATCCCAATCCTGAGTCAGCAAATCGGGTATGCTCTCATTAATCAAACTCATTTTGATTATGCTAGTGCTGTGCTAGGATTTATTGGGGATAGGATGCAAGAGGACAGAAATACTGTATATTTTGCTAGATTTTGCCAACTTATTTACAGTTTCCGTAGTTCTGATAAGGCCCAACTAGCTAGTGAGTTGATTGAACCCTTTAAACTTGCTAAAAGGGCTTTCACTAACTTATTATTTATTGATAATAAGAAGATTGTACTAAGGACCCTTCATATTCCTCAATCATTCAAACAGGTCTTAGTAAATTCTGATCCAAACACCTATGCTGCCATATATCCTGATGTACAATCAACCCAACCTCCATCAGCACCTACAACCAATCAACCACCTACCACTTCTCAACCTCAACCAACTCAACCTACCATCAGAACATATTTCCAGCCAGCTCAATCATCTTAACCTCAACCATCAGTACCTACCATCAGAACTTCATCCTTCGGGCCTAAAAGAGCAAAATCTGTTCCTAAATCTCCACCAAGGAGAAGAAGGATGATTCTTAGGGATGAATCTGATGATGAAAATGAGCAAGTCCAGGTTCATGCATCAAAACCTGTGACTGTGGAAGCTGAAAAGGCTACTTCTCAGAATGAAACTGAAGCTGAAAATTCTGGTGTTTTGAAGAGAAAAAGAACTTTAAGTTCTGATGCTCAAGCAACTCCTACACCAGCAAGGAGATCAAAGAAATAGAGAGCAGGAAGGCATTTGGCACAACCTCCATCTAAGGATACTAATAAAGCTGAGGAAGGGGATCAGGAATCTCTAATCTCAAAGCCAATAGTAATTGAATCTTTGCCACCTCCAACTCACGCTGAAGACACTGTTCAAGATACAGTGATCACCCCTCCTGTCTCTCCTAGTCATGACAATGTTACAGTTGACGATTCAGGATTAAGTCCTGAAATTGACATCCACTGGCTAATCATTCCAACTGTGCTCTAGCTGGAAGCTCCAACTGCAGCTCAGCCAACTATTGCTACTTCTCCTATCTTACAGGCTGAGATACCAAAAACCCCAATTCTGGAGATAAATTCTGATGATCAGAATTTAGATGAAGTTGTACCAGAATCACCTTTAGTGACACACACTTCAGTGCTGTCAGAAGGTAATGAGTTTTCTGCAAGTTCTGGAGAGTTAGCTCCAGTTAATACTCCAGCTCCATTCCTGGAAAAGAGGCACTGATTGAAAAGTTTTTTGAACAAGCTGCTCCTATTCCTTGGGAAGAAACTCACAGAGGGGTTAAGTGGACCAAAAAGTGGAATGAATCTGATTTCATTCCAAGCTCAAAAGTTCTGACAGAGCACATTGCCAAAGTTGATGAGCTGATGACAAATCCTGATTTAAAGCATCAACTCAAAGTCACTGCTCTAAGTACCAAACATCTTCAAGGTCTGCACTCCTCAACTCATGCCAAGGTTGATAAACTTCTGGAATCAGCTGAAAAGCTAGATATGACTCTCAAATTAGACAAGTCAAGACTTATCAGACTTATTCATGAGAAAGTTGAAGCAATTGAGAAGGTTCAAGAAAAGCAACAAGCCCAAATTACTGAGATCCTGCGGAATTAAGCCTCTCAACAAGCTCAACTTAATGAAATTCAATCTTCAGTAGAACTTCTTCTCTCTCCTACTACCAGATGATGCCAAAAAGGGGGAGAAGGTAGTTAAGTCCAAATGCTCTAATACTCAAGTACTGAGGAAAAAGGATGACAATGAGGATGACCAGGGAAACCCTAGCAAGGTCAAGGGTCAAGCTCAAGGGGAAAGCAGAAAAGTTTCTTCAAGGAACCTAATTTCTGATTCAAGCAGATCTTCTACTCAAAAGAAGACAAGTTCTGAAGCTACTCAAAATCAAAATCTGGTAGCAAGTTCTGATACTCAAAATCTGATATCAAGTTCTGATGTTCTGATTCAAGCTGAAAGTCAAGACTCTCAGAAGTTCTTGCAAACTCTGACACTTGATGAGGAGATTGCTAGAACATTATTTCTCAAACATAATCCTGGAATGGATTTAGAGAAACTCAAGGAGGAAGAAGCTAGATTTGCAGCTGAGAAGATAAATCTAAAGTTTAAAGCTTCTGATGCAAAGAAACCTCCAAGGCCTAAGGTAAAAGGCATTGTGATCAAAGAAAAGTCAAATTATAAGGCTTTAAAGCCCAAGACAAGATCACAAGTTGAGATTGATCCCAAAGATAAAGGGAAAGGAAAAATTGATAAACCAACAAAGCCACAAGAGATGAAAATTCCTCAAATCCTGATGAAACCTGTATGCAAACCGGTTCAAGTATTTGATGATGTTGCTGCAGTAGATGAAACTGTTCAAACTCTGAAGAAAAGGAAGATAACTGAAGAATCTAAAACAACCTCTGACACAACTCAAGTTGTTCAGAATGAAGAACAGCAAGTTATAGAAGAAACAGCAAATCCTGATCAAGTCATCAAGACATCAACCTCTGACAATACTCAAGTTGATTTGAGTAAATTGACATTTACTGATAAGAGAAAACTCCTATGAAAGAATGTTAATCCATCAGATCCTAAGAAAAGTCAGCTGCTATCTGATTTCATGACTGTTGGATTGAAAGCCAGAGAAGTAAGAGACAGAGCTTGATTAGGTTCTGAAGAAGCTAAAAACAAGATAGGAGTTTAAGTACTTACAAGAGATCCATTTCTATTGACTGAAAAACCTCTTGAAGAAGTTACACGGAAACACCTTGATAAGGTTATATCTGTTCAAGTGGTACTGGATGCTCATGATAAACACAATGTCAAAGAAAATTTGATTCTATTTTTTGAAGATGGAAGAACATATTAAATGTAAGAATCAGATGTGCTGAACAAATCTCTGAAAGAACTTCAATTCTTTCATTATTTTTTAGAGATAAAGTATGAGATTACTAGGAGATGGTCAAATTTCATAATGAAGACTATAAGAGATAAAGCAAGAATTTCTGGTTCAAGGGTTACATAATTCATTCCAAATATAGTTGAAGATGATGGAAGTGAAATTCCAATGAAGAAGGATTCTGCTAAACTTGAAGTCATTCTGAAAGAGAAATGTCTGTGCTACAATAAAGATTCTTCTCATCCAAGGGTGATCAGACTTGGTGATGGTTTGGAAAGAAACTATATCTCAGCATTAATGACTGCAATCTACCAGATTGGAAGTCAGGGTGAAGAATTGAAGCAAGTCAAAGCTACAATAGCTCATGTCATGAGGAATAAAGAAGAAAAGCTGATATCAAACTTTGTCAAGAATCACTTTGGATTCAGATTGACTCAGTAAGATTGATTAAAGCTACAAGGACTGTAAGTTATAGTTAGTTGTCTTATTAAACTCTCATTGCATTTGTACAATGTTTTTGACATCATCAAATCTATTAACTTGTATATTTTTCATAATTTACAAGTTGGGGGAGATTGTTAGATATATTTGAGATGTCATGTCTAATCTGATTTGTGTTTAGTTTTCAGAACTTAACAACTGGACTTATCAGGACTTACTGGAAATTAGAACTTACTGAAGTCAGAACTTAATATAAGAACTTAAGGCGTCAGAAGATATAAATCAGGACTTAAGTGCCGGAAGACTTCATATAAGGAATGCGGCTGATTTACAAAAGAAGATCTGGACTAAATCAAAAGAAGATATGCATGAAGAGTTAAAGGACTAGAAGACTTGTAGAAGATATCTGATTGATATATTTTAGGAGATATAATTATATATCATATCAATTAGAAGATATCTTGTAACTGTGTACTATATAAACACAGCTTAGGGTTTACACTATATGTATTATCATTATCGAGAAACATTATTCATTGTAACCTAGCAGCTCTTAGTGATATTGTTTATCACTGAGAGAGAACAACAGTTCTATTATAACAGAGTTTATTTGAATATACTTGATCTTTGTTACATACTTGTGTTGAAATCGATTTGATTGTATAAACACTATATTCAACCCCCTTCTATAGTGTTGTGTGACCTAATATTTATATGTGATAAAATTTGAGTATTTTAATTTTTTTATTTGTCCAGAATAAAATATAGATAATTTTGGTATTTTTTTGGTAATTTTTAGGTTATATGATTTTATAAGGATTTATGGATTAATAATTAATTTCTGAGTAATTGGAAAACTATACTATAAAATTGGAAATCATCCAACTTCAACCGTTTTTGCATTTTTACAACCCGAAACTCTTCGAAAAACTCCTTCCTAACCTAATTTGATTATTCTGAACATTTTCCGCGTTATGACTTTCTCAATCCGGAATAGGGTTTGACCCGTACGAGTCCCGGCGCTAAATTTTTGATACGATAATCATTTCGGTAGATCAATAAAACTCGTATTCTCGAGAGACGGGATATTATTACATTATCTTCTGTTAGGTCACTCACACACTGTAGAGGGGGTGAATACAGTGTATAGCATACTCAAATCGAACTTTAAGAACTTAAGTAACAGAAAACAAACTTTATTGAAACAATAAACTCTGTTACAGTATGGAACTATTACCTCTCAGTGATGAACAATATCACGAGAGCTGCTAGGGTTACAATGAATAATCTTCTCGAATTATGATAACACCTATAGTGTAAACCCTATGTCTGTGTTTATATACTACACAGTTACAAGATAATTGCTAATTGATATGGAATATAATTCTGCTTCCTAAAATATATCAATCAGATATCTTTTCTTCCGAGTATTCCATTCTTCACGGAATTCCTTCTTCATGCATATCTCTTCTTATGTTTATCTTGATCTTCTTTCCTTTAATCACTGTCCTTATCAGATCGTCCTTCAGCACTTAAGTTCTGATATCTATCTTCTGATGATTATCTCCTGATAACATAAGTACTGATATCCTTAAGTCCTGACTTCCAGTATAAGTACTGATCAACAGTTAAGTACTGATTTATCTTGTTCAAGTAAGATCTGAAAGCTAAACATAAAACATATTAGCCATGACATTATCAAATATATCTAACAATCTCCCCCAACTTGTAAATTAGCATAATATACAAGTTTAACAGATATTTGATGATGTCAAAAACATTAAGTACAAATGCATGAGAATTAGACTAGATAACTACAACTTACAGTCCTTAAAGCTTTACCAATATTCAACTTCTGATAACAACTTCAGTCTGTACAAATATCAGAATTTAAGCAGTTGTAGATCTTCGACTTGGCTTCATCATCTGATCTCTCTGATGTCAGGAGTTGTTCTAAGATAGTTCTTCAACAAACATTTCTCAGCATATCTGAGTTCGTCAATCATTCTCCTTTTGACATCTTTAAGCTCTGCAGTATCTTCACCAGTTTGAAAGATTGCAGCTCTGAGATCATTGATCTTTGCTTTTCTCAACTCCTGATCTAGTCTTATGACATAAGCTTTGTCAGACTCCAGATTGAATTCAAGTCCCTTAATACCAAGATATGTTCTGATCTGTGCAGTATTAGGCTTCATATCAACAATATCACCATTGTGATCTCTGTACTTTGGAACATATGTGCTGTCAGACTTAATAGAATAAAGCCTTTTCTGTCTCTGAATCTGTTCTTTTAAGTAGTTTGCAGCAGTCCCTGTTATTCTGTCATCCACTTGAAGTAAGAAAAGTACATGCTCCAATTCTTCAAAATACTTCAATGGAATGGCATTTTGTCTTATATGATAAACCCTACAATCTGTCATGAAATACAACATGATGTATTCTTTCAAGTAGGTATGGTAAACCATCTGTACATATTCCAGTTGATTCAATCTCTCAGGAGTTGCTCCAATACCTGGTTCACTCAAGGAAGTTGGATCATTGGTAGTGTTGTGTACTCTTCTTTCATCAGCACTTCCCAATCCAGTTTTATCTCTTTCTTCCTTTCCAGTAACTACTCTTGCTTCAAAACCACTTGCAGTAGTCTTCAAAGATTGAGTCTGTTTTGCTTTAGTGAATCCTGGTAGGAGTGTCTTTGGTCTATCTTCTGATATCAAGTTAACTTGAGCTGTGTCAGAGGTTACTTGCTTCTTTTGAATATCAGAACTTACAATTTCTTGACTCTGAACAACTTGAGCCATGTCAGAGGTTGTTTTGAGAACTTTTCTTGAAGTCAGAGCAAGATCATCCTGTTCATCAGTAATTTCTTCATCCTCAGGAGGTACATAAACCTTGATAGGTTCACCAACCTTTTCTTTACCCTTGGATCTTGGATCTATCTGTGGTTGTGATCTAGCCAATGTTGCTTCAGTATGTGTCCTTTCTTTGATCACAATGCCTTTAAGTTTTGGAAGTGACTTTTTACCAGAAGCTTCAGATTTGGATGTGACTTTCTCTGATTTAAGTCTGGCTTCTTCTTCCTTTAAACTTTCCAAGTCCATTCCTGGATTTTCTTGAAGAAATAACCGTCTTGACATTTCCTCATCAAGATCTAAAAGTTCATCAGAACTTAACTTTTTACCAGCAGCAGAACTTATTCTTTTCCCAGTATCAGAACTTGTCCTGTGACTAGCTTGTCTTGATGTAAACCTTCTACCTTGACTATGACCGCTACCCATTCCAGAGTATCCTTGGTCATCATTTCCATCATCCTTTCCTTGCAGTGTCTTGTTAGTTTTGCATTTGGACTTAATTACCTTCTCCCCCTTTTTGGCATCTGCAGGTAGTAAAAGAGAGATAAGTAATTCCACTGAAGATTGGATTTCAGTAAGTTGCGATTGCTGAGAAGCTTGATTTGTCAGAATTTCATCAATCTGAGCTTGTTGATGATCTTGAGTCTTCTCAATATAAGCAATCCTGTTAATGGTAGGTTGGAAGAATTTTTTCTTATCAATTTTCCAAACTTGTTCTTGTTTGATAAAGTTCTCCTGAATCTTGTGTAGCTCTGCATGAGTAGTTGAATGAAGACCTTGTAGATGTTTAGTACTCAATGCAGTGACCCTAAGCTGGGTTTTAAAATCATCAGAATTTAACATTGCATCAGCTTTAGTCAAGTGCTCAACAAGATGTTTTTCAGTTGGAACACATGAAACTGAGTTCTATTCCTTAGTCCACTCCTGACCTGCAGGAGTTTCACTCCAAGGTACTGGTGCTTCCCCGGTAATAAACTGCTTAACCAATTCAGACTTAGGAAGAGTCTGTTGAGGAGTATGTCCGGAAGGACCTGCTGCATCAGTATCTACAACATGAGCAGTTGGAGCAGCATCACCAGTATCTCCAGCATGTACAGCATCAGAACTTAAAGAATCAGTATCTTCTGATAAGACAACAGTGTGAGTAGCAATAGAGGCTTCAGCATCCTCTAATTACTGATCTTGTTCTAAGTTCTGATCAACAGCCATATCCTGATGCTCACCTAAATTCTGATCATCAGCATCTTGATGCAGAGAATGTGTTGTTGATAACTCTGGAGTTTGAACAGCATCAGTAACAGGTGTTGTGGAAGGAATATTTGTTGTTGGAGCTTCTAAGAGAATTACTGTAGGCACAACCAAGTTTTGAACATCAATATCAGCACTTGTGCCTGGATCAACAGAAGACACAGAGGGTGTGCTAGCCTTTTCAGAAACAGCTTCCTGAGATGGAGTTGATGGAGAAGAAGTGACTGGAGCAAATTCCTTGTCTTGTGAGATCAGAGATTCCTGATCCCCTTCCTTAGCTGCTTCCTTTTCATCATCTGAAACTGGCCTTTTTGCCCTCTGTTTCTTGTATCTCGTTGTTGATTTGGATTTCTTGGAAGTTTCAGGAACTGTCATTCTTCTAAGCTGTTTGAGAAGCCTAGATCCCCCAATTCCAGAATCCTTCTGAGAAGTCATTTTCTCAGCTTCACCTACAACAGGTTACGAAGAAGGAACCTGTTCCTCAGTATCAGATTCATCTCTCAGTACAGTCCTCCTCCTCTTTTGAGGTGTTTGAGGAATAGTTTTTGTCCTCTTTGGCTTGGAGGATGAGGGTTGAACAGTCTGTGAAGTAGAGAGATAGGATTTGAGATAAGTCCTGAGGGTAGGTTGAGTAGTATGAGTGGTAGGTGCTGAGGATGATGGTTTTTGGGTGTTTGTGGTTGGTTGGACATCAGAGTAAACAGATCTATAAGTATCAGGATCAGCATTTACTAGGATCTGTTTTACAGATGGAGGAATCTGTAATGGTCTAACCACTATTTTCTTTGTATCAGCATTTACCAGATCATTAAAGTATCGTTTTGCAACTCTAAAAGGTGGGGTTGAGGAACTGACTAATTGAGGTTCATCAGTACAAAAAGTATATATAAGTTGACAGAATCTAGCAAAATAGACAACATTTCTATCCTCTGTCATCCTATCCCCAATAGAACCAATTATTCCAGTTGCAAAATCAAAATGAGTTTTATGGATAATAGCATACCCTATGTGCTGACTCAGAATTGGGATAGCATCAAAATTCGAACATTTGTTCCCAAAAGCTTTGGTGATGCAGTCAAAGAAGAAACTCCATTCTCTTCTGATATTAGCCCTTTTTAACTGCCCAAGCTTTGCCAAACTCTTTTTATATCCCAAATCAGCCATTAACTCCTGAAGTGCTGATTCCTCTGGAGTTGAAAAAGTACAATTGTCTGGGAGATGTAGAGCTTTGCGTATTGTACCAGGAGTGACTGCATAAGATGAATCACCCACTTCAAAAACAATACTGGGAGTGCCATGTTTACCACCATCATCAAAGTGCCCAGTCTGCCAAAACATCAGAACTTGTTGACTTGAAAAGACTTCAGGCTGAGTTAATGCATACCCAATCTCACTGTGTGCAAGAAGATCTTGCACAAAATGCAATTCAGATGGAGCTTCAGCATGATCAAGAATTGCAGCGTAGTTGTTTGGAAGAAACTTAGCTCCATCAATGATTAAATCCTTAGGTGCCATGTGAAAAATTGAGATTCAAAAGTGCCTGTTAGGTGTTTGATAAGATGGCCATTTGCATAGTTTCAAGGAAAAACCGTTCCATTTATCAAGAGAAACAATTTTAATTCAAAATTTAAACCGTTATCACTGATTGAATTATTTTTCACTGCATCATTAATATTCTTCATCCACATGTTCCCTGATGAAGTGGTACCTGATGCTGATGTGCTTTGTCATAGAGTGTTGAACTGGATTACCTCTGTAATCAGTAATATCTATTGATTTACCAGTATCCTTATCCAGTTTTGTTGCAGTGGCCATGGGAGTGGATGCACTTGAACAATCTTGCATTCCAAATTTCTTCAGCAAGTTTCTGGTGTACTTAGATTGACAAATGAAAGTGCCTTCTTCATTCTGCTTGACTTGAAGGCCCAGAAAGTAGCTAAGTTCCCCCATCATACTCATCTGATATCTTGACCGTATCAGTTTAGCAAACTTCTTGCAAAGTCTGTCATTTGTAGATCCAAAGATGATATAATCAACATAAATATGGACAAGAAGTAAGTCCTTTTCCATGGTTGAGGTAGAATAGTGTTTTGTCTATTGTTCCTCTGTTGAATCCACTTTCCAGAAGAAACTGAGCTAAAGTCTCATACCATGCTCTAGGAGCTTGCTTAAGTCCATAAAGTGCTTTATCAAGCCTGTAGACATAATCTGGATGTTTGGAATCTACAAAGCCTGGAGGTTGTTCAACATATACTTCCTCCTCCAATTCTCCATTGAGAAAAGCACTTTTCACATCCATTTGAAAGACAGTAAACTTTTTGTGAGCAGCATAAGCCAAAAATATCCTTATGGCTTCTAACCTAGCAACTGGTGCAAATGTTTCATCATAATCAATTCCCTCCTATTGAGAATATCCTTTTGCGACCAGACTTGCCTTATTCCTTGTAATTATGCCATCACTGTCAGTTTTATTTCTGAATACCCATTTTGTACCAACAACAGATCTATTCTTTGGTCTTGGCACTAGGGTCCGGACTTTGTTTCTTTCAAATTTATTTAACACTTCCTGCATTGCTTGCACCCAATCAGCATCTTGAAGAGCTTCTTCAACTTTCTTTGGCTCAGTCTGAGAGAGAAAAGAATTGTAGAGACATTCATTTGAAGTACCTGTTCTAGTTCTGACACCTGCATCAGGATTTCCAATTATCAAATCAGGTGTATGTGATTTTGTCCACTTCCTTGCAGATGGAAGGTTGTCTCTAGAACTGGATGCTCCCCCATTATCCATGCTATCTTCATTTTCATTTTCTGATGCTCCCCCTGAAACTATGCTCTCTGAGTTGGAGTCTTCAGTATTTAGATTTTCAGCATTATCAGAACTTGGCTTATCAAAACTTGATGAATCAGAACTTGAAGAGCCAGATGTATGTTCTGATGTTTCTTGAGCTGTGGTAGGATCTTGAGTATGCTCCCCCTGCATAGGTGCATCTTCCTTTGACGTAGTTACCACAGTTTCAATAACATCAGAGTTTAATCCATCAGAGTTTACAGTATCAGGACTTGGACTGTCAGGAGTTTCAGTATCAGAATTTGAGTCTTCATTTTCAAATCTCAGCTGATCATGGTCAATGAAATCTTCAAGACCAGTAATCTTCTTGTCATCAAAAGAGACATTGATAGATTCTATGACCACTTTTGTTCTCAAATTATAGACTCTGAAGGCTTTTGTGGAAAGTGGATATCCAACAAAGATTCCTTCATCAGCTTTTAGATCAAACTATGATAGCTGTTCGGGATGAGTCTTGAGAACAAAACACTTGCATCCAAATACATGAAAGTATTTCAGATTTGGCTTCTTTTTCTTCACCATCTCCTATGGTGTTTTTCCATGCTTGTTAATGAGTGTTGCATTTTGAGTAAAACAAGCAGTCTGCACAGCTTCAGCCCAGAAATAGGTTGGAAGCTTTGCTTCTTCAAGCATTGTACGTGCAGCTTCAATGAGAGTCCTATTCTTTCTTTCAGCAACTCCATTCTGTTGTGGAGTTCCAGGAGCAGAAAATTCCTGCTTTATTCCATGGTTTTTGCAAAACTCTTCCATTATCAAATTCTTGAACTCAGTGCCATTGTCACTCCTTAAAATTTTCACAGAATCTTTGACCATTTTATCCAGCTGTTTGACATGATCAATCAAGATAGATGCAGTTTCACTTTTTGTGTGCAAGAAATACACCCATGTGTATCTGGTGAACTCATCCACTATGACCAACGCATACTTCTTCTTTGCAATAGACATGACATTTACTGGACCAAATAGATCAACATGTAGTAGATGATAAGGCTCAAGAATCGATGATTCAGTCTTTCTCTTGAATGAAGATTTTCTTTGTTTGGCCTTCTGACAGGAATCACAAAGACCATCAGGAGCAAATACTGACTTTGGCAGTCCTCTCACAAGATTTTTCTTGACCAGTTCATTTATATTATTGAAATTTAAATGAGAGAGTTTCTTATGCCAATTCCAGCTTTCTTCAATTGATGCTTTACCCATCAGACAGATTGCAGAACCATCAGTACTTGTTGAAAGCTTAGCTTCATAAATGTTACCACGCCTATATCCTTTCAGAACAACTTTGCCTTTAGATTTACTCACAATTTCACAGTGTTCTTCAAAGAAATCAACATGATAACCTCTGTCACAGATTTGACTTATACTCAGTAGGTTGTGTTTAAGTCCTGAGACCAGAGCTACTTCTTTAATTATGACATTTCCAAGATTGATATTGCCATATCCCAATGTTTTTCCAATGTTGCCATCTCCATAAGAAACACTTGGGCCAGCTTTCTCCACAAAGTCTGATAGCAGGGCCTTATTTCCAGTCATATGTCCTGAACATCCACTGTCAGAACTAGAATATTTTTCCTGTTGCCCTTTGTTTTAGCGGCTTCAGAACTGCTCTCAGCACTTTCTTTATCAACATTTGTCATCAATGCATAGTTTTCCTCACTTTCAGAGTCTGAGGTGTCTGTCCAGCTTTTCTGCTTTGTGACAAGAGCCTTGCCTTTGTCACCCTTTACCTTCTTGCAATCAGGAGATATGTGGCCTTTCACACCACAGTTATAGCATTTAACATTGGTGTAATCTCCTCTGTCAGACTTTCCTCCTCTGCCTTCAGATCTTCTGAAATTCTTCTTATCAGAACTTATGCCTTTCCTGGAAAACTTCTTTCCCTTCCTGAACTTCCTGTATACAATCTTTCTGATTCCTTTCACCATAAGAGCACACAGCTTCATCATCTCCTCATCAGCATCAGTCTCAGGCAAGCTTTCAGAATCTGAGTCATCATCACTCTCAGAACTTGACGACTCAGTATCAGACTTTATGAAAAGAGCTTTACCCTTGTCTTTCTTTGAGGAATCTGCTTTGGGCGATTCTTCTTCAGCCTTAAGTGCAACTGACCTTGACTTTCCTCCTTTCCTCTTGCTTCTTTGTTCCATCTCAAGCTCATGAGTCTTGAGCATTCCATAGATTTCGTCAAGAGTTGTTTCATCAAGATTGTAGTTATCTCTTATTGTCGTTGCCTTCAAATCCCAGCATTCAGGAAGAGCTAACAGGAACTTAAGGTTTGAATCTTCAAGATCATACTCTTTATCAACCAATGACAAATCATTCAAAAGTTTGACAAATCTATCATATAAATCATTCAATGACTCATTAATCTTTGAGTCAAAGTGTTCAAACTCTTGAGTGAGTATTGTCTTCCTGTTCTTCTTAATTGTCTCCGTTCCCTGACACCTTGTTTCCAGAGCATCCCATATCTCCTTAGCAGTCTTGCAGTTGATTACCCTGTTTGACATTACATTATCAATGGCACTATGCAGTAAGTGTCGTACCTTGGCATCCTTAGCAATTGATGTTATATCTTCAGCAGTATAATCACTCTTCTCCTTTGGTACGGTCTTTGCTGCTTCACCTGCAACTGCAACAGCGAGCTTGGTTGGTTTGTGAGGGCCTTCCTTGATTCTATCAAGGTATTCTGGATCTGTTGCTTCCAGGAACATGGTCATCCTTACCTTCCATATGGGATATTCAGATGGTCTCAGTATGGGAACTCTGATGGTCTCATACCGACTCTGAATTTGTGTCTTTGGTGGTTCCTCAGTTTTGGTAGGCTTAGTTGGAGTTTCTGTGTCCGACATGATTGTGTTTGGATCTTTAACTGTATGTGTGTTAACAGATAGGCTCTGATACCACTTGTTAGGTCACACACACACTGTAGAGGGGGTGAATACAGTGTATAATACACTCAAATCGAACTTTAAGAACTTAAGTAACTGCAAACTTTATTGAAACAATAAACTCTGTTACAGTATGGAACTGTTACCTCTCAGTGATGAACAATATCACGAGAGCTGCTAGAGTTACAATGAATAATCTTCTCGAATTATGATAACACCTATAGTGTAAACCCTATGTCTGTGTTTATTAACTACACAGTTACAAGATAATCGCTAATTGATATGGAATATAATTCTGCTTCCTAAAATATATCAATCAGATATCTTTTCTTCCAAGTATTCCATTCTTCACAGAATTCCTTCTTCATGCATATCTCTTCTTATGTTTATCTTGATCTTCTTTCCTTTAATCAGCTACTGTCCTTATCTGATCGTCCTTCAGCACTTAAGTTCTGATATCTATCTTCTGATGATTATCTCCTGATAACATAAGTACTGATATCCTTAAGTCCTGACTTCCAGTATAAGTACTGATCAACAGTTAAGTACTGATTTATCCTGTTCAAGTAAGATCTGAAAGCTAAACATAAAACATATTAGCCATGACATTATCAAATATATCTAACATCTTCGTATAAAGTAATTTATAAGAAGCACAGTTTTGATAATTATCCAAAACTTATATGAAATCGGGTCATTTTTGTAGTTACTTTAGTGGCCAAGTAATCTATTTTCGGATCCAATACGATCCAACAGGTATTAATATTCCATAAGTATGAATAGCCTTTTTTTCTTATTTTATTTTATTCGTATAATAATAAACAAACAGTTACAATATAATTTACAAAGAAAAACCTGAAAATTCGTCGCGTTCTTGAGAATCGAACCTTAAAACGAAGGCGTTACCGAACTCGGAATCAAGCGTGCAAATACTCGAATCGAAGCTTTCGAAAAGTTCTTTCAGAATCAACCATCAATTTTAATGCAGAAATCAAGGTTATTTTTTTATTTAATTATTTAATTTTGAATTAATTTATGATTAAAATATGAAATTTTGATTTTGATGTTGTTTGTGTGATTTGATGATTTCATCTTGTAGATAATTTTGTCCTGATCATTTTGGTATATTATATGTTAAATTTGGAGTTCAATAACATGTAGAAAATTGGGTTTAATTCTCAAATTATTGAAATTAGGGTTTTTAGGTTTGAATGTCTTCAATTGATTTTTAGGCGTTTCTTTGTTAGGGGTTATTAGTTTAAATTAAGTACATCAGATTGAAGATCATCCAAAAACAAGTCGATTGATTTAAATATGTGTTGAACGGAGGGTAACATATTCGACCTCGCCGGAAAATTTTGAAGCTCGTCGGCGGCGAGACTTCGACTGGAATTTTTGGCAAAAACTGGAGTCCTTCTTCGATTTTGACCCCATAATATTGTTCCTAGCAATTAAATCTTCAAATCTGCACCTCCTGGAATGATTTCATGCAGATAAAAGCCGGCCGGCGACCGACCGGTGCTGGCGCGGTGGCCGTAGCAGGCGATAGGGGGAAAATTACAATTTGACCCCTTGTAGTTTGCAAAAAATTATAAATCCTGTATTTTGGTTTTAAAAATCTACAAAAACAGGATTTCTATTTTAATTATTTTGAGAAATTGTATTTTCATAAAATCAGTTTTAATTATTTCAAATTCCAAAATTAATTATTTATTATTCTAAAAATTATATTTAATTCAAAAATAAATCCAAATTATTTAATTAATTAATTTTAGTTGAAAATTAATTATTTAATTAGTCAATTAACTTAAATATTAATTAATAAATTAATTTAATTAGTTAGTAATTAATTTTATTGATTATTTATTAGATTTAATTATTTCTTTTGATTTAAAAATTCCGAAAAATAGTTTCCAGCTTTAAAATATTTTTTAAAATTATGTTCAAGGCTCGATAAGTATAATTAAATGACTTTAAAGTCAGATTCGGGTCTTCGAACCTTATTACTTAATTATAAAATAATTCGTTGAACCATTTTAATTTCGAAAAATGTTCAAAAATTCGTAATAAATAGACCGTCCATCCGTTTAATACGAAACGAACGCATCTAGACTCACAAAAATATTCTGCTTTTAATAAAAATACTTTGAAGACATAAAATTCTTTTGTATCAGAAGATCGTTTTTTACAAGTTATTCTGAGTCGGTTATTGATTGATAAATACTATTTTGGCCCGATTTCAGTTCCAGAAGTTCCGGGTCCTACATTTTTAACGATTTGACTTATGTGTTACATGAATTATGTGTTCACGTGTTATATAAATAACATGATTACGTGTTATATGACCTGTATGCTACCTGTTTACAATTTTTAATGCCATGATTGAATATGAACGACCGGGTAGACGTCTAGACGTATAGTTACACCGATTAAGTTTTGTCTTGTTAATTAAAATAGTATCTTTTATGATAGATACACCTAGTTCAAGGCATTCAAAGCCAGACAGTGATAGTGAAAGTAAAGTCTGATTGTATACGGTAATGGAACAAGTAGATACAAAGTAGATGTGAGCATATAATAGTGATTGAAGGCTAGAAAGCGAATCAATTAAGGCAAGTATTCCTGAACTTTCTTATGATATATTGCCAGTATTTCTTCCCTATTCTAACTACAGAATGGGTAAATGTTTTTTTTATATTTCGCTGCAAATACTATTAATTATGCAAGTACCTTTTGCTCTTGTTCCTTATTATTATCGATCGATCTCTTGAGCAAATACTGATTATTCCAGGTATTTGCGAACCCTGAATCGAGATGTTTTGAGCTCAAAGTGATTTGACATCAAAATACTTCATGGCCTGGATGGTCAATATAAGGGCCATAAATGGCTGGACCCTTTGTTCACGAGGCCAGAATGGGCCGAGGCCAATGATAGTTGGACCCTTGTTTATTGGGCCATAGTGCATGGGTACCCGAATGGATCTAAGCAGATGAGAATAGATCTACACTATATCCTGATTGATCAGCAGGGTATGGGTGCGAATGTTGGTTCTAGTGTCTAGTCTAATTTATTGTTGATCGTAATTAACGACATTCCTTCTTGAAAGGTTCCATGATTACAAAATCGGACAAAGACCTGATTCAAGAAATGAATCAATGAACTGCTCATTGCTTTGATTTATGATTGAGGGCTAATAAAGGCCAATGTTTTATTTGCTCAACTACTTCTTTGGATATTGATACCTGGAATTCAGATATGTTACTTGTTGGGCATTTTTGGCTCACTCTTGCTTCGTGAATTCTTATTTCTTTCAGTTTCGAATGAGGATTAAAGTGAATAGTCCTTAATAGACAACCAAATTGGATAAATCCCAGCTGCGAAAAGTTGAAGATGTCAGAGTCAATAAGACGAGAAAGTTAGTGAAGAGATAATAAAATTGTATTTAGTTGATATAAATTTTAGAAGGTTAGATTCTTATTTCATACCATAACATGTAAACGATCTGGAATTGAGGGGTTATCTGTATATTTATTATAATATACGGGTTTATAATGTTTAAAGATATTTGGTGAAACCCAATCCTGACCCCGGATTTGGGGTCGTTACATGTTTTATCAGTTTTACCTTTATTTTATTTTCTTTCTTAATCTACTTACTTTTCATTTTCTTTTATATTATTTACTTTCACCCAGTTTATATATAGTATAATCTAGTTTGTCTCTTCCAGATGGTTGTTCAGATTATTGTTGGTTATATCCAGATTATTGCTCATTTGGACATCTTATAGTAGTGGCCCATTTATTTTCTTTTCCCTATACTTTTATTTACTATGTTATTATTTTATGAGATTATGAGCATAATGGAAGCCAGTACATGGCTTAAGGAAATGGAAAATGACTTTGAGTTAATTGCAGCAGGAGCTGAGTAGAAAATCAAGTTTGCCAACTATTTCCTGAAGGACGAGGCAAATTACCGGGAGGAATCAAGAAAAGTATTGGAAGAGGGAGAGATTGTAGCTTGGCAAAAATTTAAGGAACTATTTTTGGAGAAATATTTTCCAAGGCACTTGAAAAACCAGTTAGAAATCAAGTTTATATACTGAAGGCTAGGAAGGCAATTAGGTTGTAGTCAAAGCGAATGTCAGTTTTTGATTATTAGGCAAGTACCCCTGTCCGATTCTAATTTCAGCATAAATGAGTGTTTATATATTTAGAGTTGATAATACTGTTATGTAGATTCTTGTGATACAATATTTTTGAATATTTGTAGATTCATTGAGTTCAGATTATTCTAGTAATTATTCTACTAGAATATTATTTCCTATTTTTGATGAGATAGTGAATAACTATTATGTCCAGATATACTCTGTACAGTGAAACTTGATTGTTATATTTAGCGAATAACTAATCATGCTAGTTATCTCTCAATCGGTTGTTGCAGTTAATGTAATAACCCCAAAATTTTGAACTTTTTGTAACCCTTATGAATAGTATTTTTGCTGATATTGCTGAATAAGAAAACTGTCCATGCCACACTATGTAGGGTTTCTTTTATGGATATTCTGAGATTTTATTGGTACTCTATACGATATATAAGTGTATGTAAAGATTGTCAGAATCCAAATTTGAACCTTTTGATTTTTCCTGAAAATCCACCAGATATCGAAAGAATTAAGTATAAGGTAACAGGATAAAAAGGATTTAAATTCAAGGATTTTAATAGAGGATCTTAAAAAGGAATATAATGTATTGAGAGAGGTTAAGGGAACCTAAGTAATAAGATCCCGGGTATGATCCCTCAAACGATAAACGAAAACGAAAGTTAAGCGAACTGTATAACAGATCAGCGGTCATTAGCCAAGTAATTAGAAGCTAATCAAAGAGATTAGAGGGGATGATGTCATCCAACCAATGAGAAGAGGACAAAGAGGGGAGGGTGACATCACATGATGACATAAGCATGACATAAGGGAAGGAATTGTTGGATGATTTAAAACCACACAAAGTTCAAGGTTAAAAAGGTAATTAACCAAAACAAATCAAAAGAAAATCAACCAACCAAAACAAAACAAAGCAAAACACAAAATCATTTCTTCTTCAACCAAGGAGCTCTCGGCTTCTTAACGCATCCCTAAGACATCCCTAAGACAAAATCATTTCTTCTTCAAACTTGATTTTTCTTGTTTTTCCTTTAAGATCCAAGCATCCCTAAGACATCTCAAGGCTTCTTAAGGCTTCCTAGCTACTCACATCACTTCAAGGAAGGTATATCATCTCCAAACCCTAGCTTTACTTTGTATATTAGGATGATTTTGGTAGTTATGGTAAAAGAGTAGCTTAATGCTTGTAGGTTTAGAGTTTGGGTTGGAGTTGTAGGGAATTGAATGTTGAAACTTATTGATTAGTAAAGGACTTAAGTATAGTTTTAAATTCATGATTGAGAATAACATAAATTGGAGAAATTGAGGTTTTGGGAGCTGTTGTAGTGTGATATGTATGGACTTTGGTTGTATGAATGGATTGGGGTTGATTGGTGATTGTTTTGGAATGGTATAAATTTGGGAAATCGCGTAAACATAGCCGTCGTAATGTCCGATTTACTTTAGACTGCTTTTGTTCATAACATTAGGACCCGAGAACTCCCTGCTAGGTTTTTACCATTTCCATTTTTAGATAGGTCATGTTACGAGCTTCGTTTTGATATGTGGTTCGTTTGATTCCGATGTACGGTTTAGGAGAAACGGCCATTTTAAGTAACGACGTTTCGCGAACGAACCATTACCCCTCGCCTTACTTTGAAATATAGGATAAAGACCTTAAAGGACTAATTGGAGTATGAAACATTTATGTAAAGTGTAATAGGCGGTTGGTAAGACACTCGCGAAGGAATCGCCTTAAAACTCGTACTGGTTAAATTATTAAAAATGGTGGAGCCGAGGGTACTCGAGTGACATAAGAGAATCAGTAAGCGCAAAGCGAGCGTTAGAGTCTAATTCGGTTAAAGTATAGATTTACAAGTGACTTTGGTTTAATTCCAACTCACATGTTGTTTATAGGTTACCAGACTCGTGCCGAGCCATTTGTAACCCCCAGTCGCTCAGGCAAGTTTTCTACCCGTATAACTGTTGTTGTGATGTATATGTGTATATGCATGATCTTGCGATAAATGCATATTTGTTATTAGCAAATTCTTGCGATATATTGTAGCATGCGATATGGTATATATGCATGCCTATTTCATATTCTTGATTTATATATCTATTGGTTCAAATGCTTATAGTTGCATAATACCTATGCTAGAAATAAGCAGTAGTTGCGTATACCCTTAGTATAGGGGACCCAAAGGTGAACATATTTCTAAACCGGGAGTCGATGTCCCCGAGTATATTATATATATATATATATATTTATATATGGATGTAGTTTTCAAAACTATTGATCGAATAAGGTTTATTCGATAACTTTATTTTATTTAATGAATATTATTTGAATATTAATTTGAGGACTTATGACTCTGTTTATTCTATTTAATGATTATTAATTGGATATTCATTTGAGGATGTATGACTCCGTTTATTTTATTTAATGAATATTATTTATAATATTCATTCGAGGTATTATGACTCCGCTTATTATTTATTAATATTCTTTATTTTATTAAAGAATAATGTTTAGATAATCAAACTTATTTTCGATTATTCAAATAAAAATAGTACTTTCGTATAAGTATATCTTTGGTTATTTAATATTCATTTCAAGTATGAGTTTTAAAACTTCTACTTCGAATATTTTTAGAAGGATTATTTTTATGAGAATATTATTTAAATAATAATATTCAGATATTTCTAATATATTGAAACTGATTTATTTTAATAAATCAGCAGTACTCCAAACATTCTTAAAAATATTTTCGAGTCTTCAAAATGATTTTTAAAGTTAGAGTGGACCCCAAAACTCATTTTTATATTTAAGATCTTCCTTTCAAAGGGGATTTAAATACTCGCTCAAAACCTAGGGGATCCAGCTCTGTGGTGTATTTTACATTCGCAACGTGGTTGCTGTTTTGAGAAAACAATTTGATTACTTGCCCAACGTTCGGGAAGTAAGTCCCTCTAATTGAGTAGGCATAAGCGACAGGCCGGGGTACGGTCTATCAAATTGTAAGTGGCTGGGTGGCAGTCCATCAACGCGTAAAAGGCCGGGTGGCGGTCCAGCACAAGGTCCTTATGTGGCCAGGGTGATGACCGGTGGGGGATTCATCCATCTACTAGTAGAAAAGGTTACTTATTGGTATCTTTGCCTGATCAGCAAGATATCGGGTTTATGCCAAAATTATTTTCCTTTCCAAAATTCATTGGATGTTACAAACTCTGTTCATACTTTACATAACAGAGGTTCCAGGAAATGTTTAAGAGATATATATATGGATATATATATCGGGACTAAATAAAGTATCTCGTAACTTTATTTCATTCAATAATATTTCAAAGATTGAATCTATTCAAGTCTTAACTTGTGGTCTCATCTATGGGATGACCTTTTGAAACCTATAATACTTTGAACAGTGGTAGTTCAAGTAGCCTTATAAATGATATAAGTATAGTGAAGTAATTGGTAACTTCATCCCTTGTTTTTGCTTATATCCAGTAAGTAATTATCTTTCACCTGATAAAGGTTTCCAGCAAGTTATCCATTTAGATGCTTGCGTTATTGTTTACACTATATATTATCTTGTGAGCTGTAATGCTCACTCTTGCTTTATTTTTTCATCACACAACAACAGTTAGGAAGGATGGCCAGACTCAAGCAGACCCAGCGCAAGAGCGTGGGAAGCGCCCCGCGCCTTCCTGTTGAGATCATAGTTGCTATAGCTGCAGAGGTAGATCTATCTGTAGATCAGACCTTCTACTTTTGGGAATCAATTATGTATAATTATAACTTGTGGCAGATAATGGAAATTAATTGTAAACTTATCAAGTAATTATTTTGGGTTGTAATAACTTTTAAATTGTGGATTCAAAGACTTGTACCTATTTCAATTTCATCTCTGAGACTATAATGGGTTGTGGTGTATGTTAGTATGGGGTCACAGCATAAGGTTAACTATTATTAATTAAATGAAGTGATATTGTGGAAAGAAAGACCGTGACGACCCGGATCCCTGACCCCGGATCTGGGGGTGTTACAGAAATGGTATCAGAGCAAAGCGTTATAAACCTCAGAGATGATGCGACGAGATAATAATAAACTCACAAAGATAATAAGAACTCTTGCCAAGTTCATGGTCGGACTACTTAAAGTAGCGCTAACAGTTAAAACCCTAACGGGAACCCTTATAAGTATCATGATAGTAACTTAGCTCGTTTAATGTGTAGGCGCCTGAGATAGAGGACCCAGAGAGGTTCGAGCGTGAGCATGATGAGGCACTGCTAGATGCCGAGGATCAGGAGGAGCCTGAGGAGGAGGAGATGGAGGAGGAGGACCCCTCAGAGGAGTCAGAGACAGAGGTTGTTGCGATTTCAGATGAGGAGGACCCGGATGAGGTCCCAGTGGCTGAGGAGCATGTCGGAGCTATGGTAGTATACACTGATACCCCTTTACCCTCACTCCCTGTGGTCAGAGCTCCTACCCCTCCACTACCATCCTGGAGCACTTATGATGACAGCTCTGAGACTGATACTCCCGAGCCTAGGCAGACCGAGGAGGCACCCCCAGCGGCTCCGGATTCACCACCTCTCGACCCTGCCCATAGGCAGTCTTTGTTAGCCCACGACTATGTTCAGGATGTGCTGAGGACCCGAGTGGCTGTTGCTGAGGCCCGGCTGGATGAGGTCAGGAGAGAGTTGGATGCGGAGAGGGCGGGTAGGCGTACCCGAGCTTATGAGACCAGGGCTGCTATACCCCGATCCTTGAGGAGGGAGCTGACGGGGATAGAGCTCACGTCCCGAGTGAGACTCAGATCGCTCTAGGGGGACAGTCATGGTAGGATCTCCAGGCGGCAGGCCGACTATATCTTCCGTCGTGCAATGGAAAGGGTATGGGAGCTGACCCGCTCCGGTGTGTGATTCAGGACTGACGATGGGATAGTCTAGTTGTCTAGTTAGTCGAGGCCTTAGTAAGAGCCAATTTTCCGGGAGAGTTGACTTGTATATAGCATCCCTTTTTCTGACTAGACAGATAGACTCTTGTGTATCACTTTTGGGACAGATGGCTATAGCACTGTTGTACTTTTGACCAGATCAAACTATGTATTCTCGCATTATGTATATATTTGTTTCCTTTCGGTTCAGTTCCTTAGTGACGAGATCACTGTTTTTATCATTATTATTACTACACTTCTTATTAGAACTGCCATAATATAATAGAATTGCGAGATACATTCTCCCCATTATAGAGCTATGCAAGGCACAATGTTGTGTATGATTGTGACCTAACGTTGAATTTTTCCCAAGAATTTTTTTTTTATTTTATCAGTATCATGCCGCCAAGAAAGATTGGAACTAGGGCGAACCCTGGGTCTGAGGACCAGGGAAGCCATAACCAGG
Source organism: Apium graveolens (assembly GCF_009905375.1). NCBI lineage: Eukaryota > Viridiplantae > Streptophyta > Magnoliopsida > Apiales > Apiaceae > Apium > Apium graveolens. The sequence continues at coordinate 117,817,133 of NC_133656.1, forward strand.
ATGATAGGAACCAGGAACACAGTGAAGAGGAAGATGAGGTTTATGTGGAACAGGATGACTCCTTGTATGAAGAGGAAGAGGAAACATATGATGTTGAGGGATTTGAGATAGAGGCTGAGGAACGAGAAACTGAGGTTGAGCAACCAATACCAAACCCAGGCATGGATCCCATGGGCCACTTCATGCAACTACTAAGGCAGAACTTGGAACGTCAACCCAACCCACCCCCTCAAGGAAATAACAATGCTGTGGCAAACTCTTTCAGGGCTTTTATGTCCCTTAAGCCCCCTGAGTTCCACGGATCAGCCGACCCAGTTGAGGCAAGGGCATGGTTAAAGGAAATGGAGAAATCCTTTGAGATTCTGAGTATCGATGAGGCACAGAAGACTGTATTTGCTACCTACCTTCTGAAAGGAGAGGCTAACTACTGGTGGGAGGCCAAGAAAAACATGGAGACAGATGCTATTATAACCTGGGAAAGATTCAGTCAGTTGTTTCTGGGAAAATATTTCCCGAGGTTTATGGAAAACCAGATGGAGCTCAAGTTCTTGGAGGTAAAGCAGAATAACTTATCAGTAGCAGAGTACGAAGTGAAATTTACTGAGTTATCAAGTTTTGTGCCGGAGTTTGTGAGCACCGAGGAAAAGAAAGCTAGGAGGTTTCAGCAGGGACTGAAACCGTGGATTCGGAATAGGGTGGCAATCCTTGAGCTTACTGATTATGCCACTCTGGTGCAAAAGGCAACAATTATAGAAGCCGGAAGTGAACAGATGCAGAAGGAAAGAGAGAAGAAGGGAATAAAGAGGAAAAGTATGAGCATGGATGGAGGTTCCACAGGAAGGAACTTCCCAACTAGAGTTAATAGGGGAGCAATGTCCCTACCGGGAAAGGACATTGGGTTTAAGCGGCCAATGAGTGTAAATGTGAGCCAGAGCAGCCAGAAGTCCAGAATGTCCTATTCCAACCAGTCTCAGCCCCCATTGCCAGCCTGTAACACTTGTGGAAGGATGCATTCTGGGGAGTGTAAAGGAAAGCCAGTAATCTGCTTCAAGTGTGGTCGAGAGGGTCACTATTCGGACAAGTGCACTTCGCCAACCCCCATTACCCGCCCAACCACCACTTGTCATCAGTGTGGACGCCCGGGTCATTGGAAGAGGGAATGCCCAATGAACAAACCAGCAGCTTCGGGAGCAAGCAGGGTTGCTTCTAATAAGCCACCTACTGCAAGGACTTTCAACATGACAGTCCAGGATGCTATGAAAGATTCAGATGTGATAGCAGGTACCCTTTCTCTAAATTCAGTCAGTGCAAACATTTTATTTGATTCAGGAGCAACTAAATCTTTTATATCAAAGGACTTTGCGCGTAAATTAAGACTTAAAGCTGAACCCTTGATAGAGCCCTTACAAGTAGAAATAGCCAACCATGAAGTTATTCTTGTTAATCTGATTCACCCCGCCTGTGAGTTAGGCATAGGGGAACAATCTTTCAGTGTTGATCTGATTCCTTTTAAGTTAGGGGAATTTGATATAATTTTGGGAATGGACTGGCTATCTAGCAATGATGCTCAGATAGACTGTAAGGGGAAGAAAGTTAAGTTAAATATCCCAGGAAAGAAAGAAGTTATATTTAGAGGAAAGAGGCAGACGCAGAAATTTTTGACTATGGCCCAGGCCAGAAGGATGCTACGAAAAGGAAACGAGGCTTACCTAGCCTATGTGGTAGACACGCAAAAGGAGGTGCCCAACTTACAAGATATTACGGTAGTCAACGAATTTGAAGATGTATTCCCACAAGACCTTCTGGGATTACCACCCGATAGAGTGATTGAATTTGCTATTGAGTTGGCCCCAGGAACGGCGCCAGTTTCAAAAGCGCCTTACCGGTTAGCCCCGTTAGAAATGAAGGAATTAGCTACCCAATTGCAGGAACTCTTGGATAAGGGTATGATAAGACCCAGTGTGTCTCCATGGGGAGCACCAGTGTTATTTGTTAAGAAGAAAGATGGGAGCATGAGGCTGTGCATCGACTATCGAGAGTTGAACAAGCTAACCATAAAGAAGAGGTAACCATTACCTAGAATAGACGATCTGTTCGACCAGCTAAAGGATGCTGTTTATTTTTCCAAGATTGACCTGAGAACTGGATATCACCAACTAAAGATTAAACCCAAAGATATTTCCAAGACAGCGTTCCATACCTGGTATGGGCACTATGAGTTCTTGGTAATGTCCTTTGGATTAACCAACGCCCCAGCGGTTTTCATGGATTTAATGAACAGAGTATTTAAGAAGTACTTGGACAAGTGTGTGATAGTTTTTATTGATGATATTTTAATCTACTCAAGGACTGAGGTAGAACACGCAGAGCATTTGAGGATGGCTCTAGGAATACTCAGAGAGGAACAGTTATATGCCAAATTCTCGAAGTGTGAATTCTGGCAGAATGAAGTACAGTTTTTAGGACATGTGATCAATAAAGAAGGAGTATTGGTCGACCCCTCCAAGATAGAGGCAGTCTCAAATTGGGAAAGGCAAACCACACCCACAGAGGTAAGGAGTTTCATAAGATTGGCCGGCTACTATCATAGATTTGTACAAGACTTTGCGAAGATCGCAGCCCCTTTGACACGACTTACTCGTAAGACAGAGAAGTTTGAATGGACGGAGAAATGCGAGAACAGTTTTCAGGAATTAAAAAAAAGGTTGGTAACGGCCCCGGTGTTGGCATTGCCAGACGGAAAAGGAGATTTTGTTATATATAGTGACGCGTCGCACAAAGGATTAGGGTGTGTGCTTATGCAGCACGGTAAAGTGATTGCTTATGCATCGAGACAACTGAAGGAATACGAGATTAGATATCCTACTCATGACCTTGAGCTTGCGGCTATAGTTTTTGCCCTAAAAATTTAGAGGCACTACTTGTATGGAGAGAAGTGCGAGATTTTCACAGACCATAAGAGCCTCAAGTACATATTTACGCAGAAAGAGCTCAACATACGCCAGAGGAGATGGTTAGAACTAATCAAGGACTATGATTGTGAGATTCTCTATCATCCGGGGAAAGCCAGTGTGGTGGCTGACGCCCTCAGTAGGAAGGAAAGGCTCAGAATGATAATGACTTCGGAGGAATTAATCAGGGATTTCGAAAGAATGGAAATAGAAGTAAAGGTAACCGGAACCGGAACTGAAAAGCTGTTTGAGATCTCAATACAGCCAGAGTTATTAGAAAAGATCAGATTGTGCCAAGAGAAAATAATGAATGAAGGCAAAGAGTCAATGACTGGAGAAGAGATCCATACTGAGAAAGATGATAAAGGGATAATGAGGTACTCCTACCGGATTTGGGTTCCGAACGTTCAAGAGCTTAAAGATGAGATTTTGGATGAAAGCCATAGTTCAAGGTATTCCATTCACCCGGGAAGCACCAAGATGTATAGGGATTTGAAGGAATATTACTGGTGGCCCAACATGAAGAGGGACGTAGCAGAATGGGTAAGCAAATGTTTGACTTGCCAAAGAGTAAAGGCAGAGCACCAGAGACCCAGTGGACTTTTACGACCCCTGGCGATTCCCGAATGGAAATGGGAACAGATAGCCATGGATTTTGTTGTCGGTTTACCAAGGACGAAAGCCAACCATGATGCCATATGGGTGATCATAGACCGACTGACAAAGTCAGCTCATTTCATTTCTATCAATGAGAGATACACAGTCGATAGACTGGTGGATATTTACCTTAAGGAAATAGTGACGCGACATGGAGTCCCAGCGTCCATTGTCTCAGACCGAGACCCCAGGTTCAACTCCAGATTTTGGAGGAGCTTTCAAGAATGTGCGGGGACCAAGTTAAAAATGAGTACCGCGTACCATCCCCAGAAGGATGGGCAGAGTGAAAGGACCATCCAGGCACTAGAGGATATGTTGAGAGTCTGTGCAATAGACTTTAAAGGAAGTTGGGATGATCACTTGCCGTTGATCGAGTTTTCTTATAACAATAGCTTTCATACTAGCATCGGAATGCCACCTTATGAGGCCATGTACGGAAGAAGGTGTCGATCTCCCTTATACTAGGATGAAGTAGGAGAGCGGAAGATGCTCGGACCCGAGGTGGTCCAAAGGACCAAAGACATAGTGGATCTCATCAGAGGACGGCTGGTAGCAGCCCAAGACAGACAGAAGAAATATGCAGACCTAGCCCGAAAGGACAAGGAGTATGAAGTAGGGGACTTAGTACTACTAAAAGTATCCCCTTGGAAGGGGTTAATGAGATTCGGAAAGAAAGGAAAACTAAGCCCAAGATACATTGGACCTTTTGAGATACTAAGACGGATTGGGAAGTTGGCTTACGAGCTAGCCTTATCCCCGAACCTACAATAAGTTCATAATGTCTTCCATGTATCAATGCTAAGGAAGTATCATCGGGATGCCAGACACATAGTGGAGTACGAGCATGTGGATATGCAACCAGATCTGACTTACGTGGAGAAACCAGTAAGGATTATAGATAAGAAGGAGCAGGTGCTTCGGAACAAAGTGATCAAGCTAGTCAGAGTGCTATGGCAGAATCATAATGTGGAAGAATCAACTTGGGAACTAGAGAGCGCAATGCTAGAGAAGTACCCCCATTTATTTTCTATTTGATTCCGGGATGGAATCCTTTTAAGGAGGGGAGAATGTAATAACCCCAAAATTTTGAACTTTTTGTAACCCTTATGAATAGTGTTTTTGCTGATATTGTTGAATAAGAAAACTGTTCATGCCACACTATGTAGGGTTTCTTTTATGGATATTCTGAGATTTTATTGGTACTCTATACGATATATAAGTGTATGTAAAGATCGTCAGGATCCAAATTTGAACCTTTTGATTTTTCCCGAAAATCCACCAGATATCGAAAGAATTGAGTATAAGGTAACAGGATAAAAAAGATTTAAATTCAAGGATTTTAATAGAGGATCATAAAAAGGAATATAATGTATTGAGAAAGGTTAAGGGAACCTAAGTAATAAGATCCCGGGTATGATCCCTCAAACGATAAACGAAAACGAAAACGAAAGTTAAGCGAACCATATAACAGATCAGCGGTCATTAGCCAAGTAATTAGAAGCTAATCAAAGAGATTAGAGGGGATGATGTCATCCAACCAATGAGAAGAGGACAAAGAGGGGAGGGTGACATCACATGATGACATAAGCATGACATAAGGGAAGGAATTGTTGGATGATTTAAAACTACACAAAGTTCAAGGTTAAAAAGGTAATTAACCAAAACAAATCAAAAGAAAATCAACCAACCAAAACAAAACAAAGCAAAGCAAAACACAAAATCATTTCTTCTTCAACCAAGGAGCTCTCGGCTTTTTTTCATTTCAAGAAGAAGATTTTTCAAAATTCAAGTTCCAAGCTTCCTAAATTGGTAAGATAATTATCTAGTACTCCTTATGCATAGTTATGGCTATTATATAAGTTTAAGCCTCCAAATCATTCACAATATTCTCCAAGAAATCAATGAAGAAGATAATGAATAGTGATTTCAAGATTTTTAACTTGATTTTTCTTGTTTTTCATTTAAGATCCAAGCATCCCTAAGACATCTCAAGGCTTCTTAAGGCATCCTAGCTACTCACATCACTTCAAGGAAGGTATATCATCTCCAAACCCTAGCTTTACTTTGTATATTAGGATGATTTTGGTAGTTATGGTAAAAGAGTAGCTTAATGCTTGTAGGTTTAGAGTTTGGGTTGGAGTTGTAGTGAATTGAATGTTGAAACTTGTTGATTAGTAAAGGACTTAAGTATAGTTTTAAATTCATGACTAAGAATAACATAAATTGGAGAACTTGGGGTTTTGGGGGCTGTTGTAGTGTGATATGGATGGACTTTGGTTGTATGAATGGATTGGGGTTGATTGGTGATTGTTTTGGAATGGTATAAATTTGGGAAATCGCGTAAACATAGTCGTCATAATGTCCGATTTACTTTAGACTGCTTTTGTTCATAACATTAGGACCCGATAACTCCCTGCTAGGTTTTGACCATTTCCATCTTTAGATAGTTCATGTTACGAGCTTCGTTTTGATATGTGGTTCGTTTGATTCCGATGTACGGTTTAGGAGAAACGGCCGTTTTAAGTAACGACATTTCGCGAACGAACCATTACCCCTCGCCTTACTTTGAAATATAGGATAAAGACCTTAAAGGACTAATTGGAGTATGAAACATTTATTTAAAGTGTAATAGGCGGTTGGTAAGACACTCGCGAAGGAATCGCCTTAAAACTCGTAATGGTTAAATTATTAAAAATGGTGGAGCCGAGGGTACTCGAGTGACTTAAGAGAATCAGTAAGCGCAAAACGAGCGTTAGAGTCTAATTTGGTTAAAGTATATATTTACAAGTGACTTTGGTTTAATTCCAACTCACATGTTGTTTATAGGTTACCAGACTCGTCCCGAGCCATTTGTAACCCCCAGTCGCTCAGGCAAGTTTTCTACCCGTATAACTGTTGTTGTGATGTATATGTGTATATGCATGATCTTGCGATAAATGCATATTTGTTATTAGCAAATTCTTGCGATATATTGTAGCATGCGATATGGTATATATGCATGCCTGTTTCATATTCTTGATTTATATATCTGTTGGTTCAAATGCTTATAGTTGCATAATACCTATGCTAGAAATAAGCAGTAGTTGCGTATACCCTTAGTATAGGGGACCCAAAGGTGAACATATTTCTAAACCGGGAGTCGATGTCCCCGAGTATATTATATATATATATTTATTTATTTATTTATATATATATGGATGTAGTTTTCAAAACTATTGATCGAATAAGGTTTATTCGATAACTTTATTTTATTTAATGAATATTATTTGAATATTCATTCGAGGACTTATGACTCTATTTATTCTATTTAATGATTATTAATTGGATATTCATTTGAGGATGTATGAGTCCGTTTATTTTATTTAATGAATAATATTTATAATATTCATTCAAGGTATTATGACTCCGCTTATTATTTATTAATATTCTTTATTTTATTAACGAATAATGTTTCGATAATCAAACTTATTTTCGATTATTCAAATAAAGATAGTACTTTCGTATAAGTATATCTTTGGTTATTTAATATTCATTTCAAGTATGAGTTTTAAAACTTCTACTTCGAATATTTTTATAAGGATTATTTTTATGAGAATATTATTTAAATAATAATATTCAGATATTTCTAATATATTGAAACTGATTTATTTTAATAAATCAGCAGTACTCCACACATTCTTAAAAATGTTTTCGAGTCTTCAAAATGATTTTTAAAGTTAGAGTGGACCCCAAAACTCATTTTTATATTTAAGATCTTCCTTTCAAAGGGGATTTAAATACTCGCTCAAAACCTGGGGGATCCAGCTATGTGGTATATTTTACATTCGCAACGTGGTTGGTATTTTGAGAAAACAATTTGATTACTTGCCCAACGTTCGGGAAGTAAGTCCCTCTAATTGAGTCGGCATAAGCGACAGGCCGGGGTACGGTCTATCAAAGTGTAAGTGGCTGGGTGGCAGTCCATCAACGCGTAAGAGGCCGGGTGGCGGTCCAGCACAAGGTCCTTATGTGGCCAGGGTGATGACCGGTGGAGGATTCATCCAACTACTAGTAGAAAAGGTTACTTATTGGTATCTTTGCCTGATCAGCAAGATATCGGGTTTATGCCAAAATTCTTTTCCTTTCCAAAATTCATTGGATGTTACAAACTCTGTTCATTCCTTACATAACAGAGGTTCCAGGAAATGTTTAAGAGATATATATGTGGATATATATATCGGGACTAAATAAAGTATCTCGTAACTTTATTTCATTCAATAATATTTCAAAGATTGAATCTATTACAGTCTTAACTTGTGGTCTCATCTATGGGATGACCTTTTAAAACCTATAATACTTTGAACAGTGGTAGTTCAAGTAGCCTTATAAATTATATAAGTATAGTGAAGTAATTGGTAACTTCATCCCTTGTTTTTGCTTATATCCAGTAAGTAATTATCTTTCACCTGATAAAGGTTTCCAGCAAGTTATCCATTTAGATGCTTGCGTTATTGTTTACACTATATATTATCTTGCGAGCTGTAATGCTCACTCTTGCTTTATTTCTTCATCACACAACAACAGTTAGGAAGGATGGCCAGACTCATGCAGACCCAGCGCAAGAGCGTGGGAAGCACCCCGCGCCTTCCTGTTGAGATCATAGCTGCTATAGCTGCAGAGGTAGATCTATCTGTAGATCAGACCTTCTACTTTTGGGAATCAATTATGTATAATTATAACTTGTGGCAGATAATGACAATTAATTGTAAACTTGTCAAGTAATCATTTTGGGTTGTAATAACTTTTAAATTGTGGATTCAAAGACTTGTACCTATTTCAATTTCATCTCTGAGACTATAACGGGTTGTGGTGTGTGTTAGTATGGGGTCACAACATAAGGTTAACTATTATTAATTAAGTGAAGTGATATTGTGGAAAGAAAGACCGAGACGACCCGGATCTCTGACCCCGGATCTGGGGGTGTTACAGTTAATCTAGACCATGGGAAATGGGGAGTTGATTGTTTAGGGATATCGATTGGTTTGATTCCTTTTTGAAAATATTTTGATTGGATGAATGCGTAAATGGTCGAGACGGCGGTCAAGCAGAGGCCATTTATTATATGAAAAATTTGTAATACAACTTATACCACAGGCATATATATTGCCTTTTATTTGAGTGCTCATGTTGCGGGATATGTTTCCATGAATTATGATCTAATGCTATCACACGAGCTGATCAGCTGTGATAGTTCGTTCGTTGGTGAAAGATTCCAATCTAAAATTTATAGCTTACTGTTTATAACTTATTTTAGCTTTTATTGTTGCGCAGATAATATTGTTTATTTCTTATTCTTCAGTTAATATCATAATTTGTAATTTATCATTTCAAGCATACATATTATACTGCTTGTTAAGCATTTCATTATGGTGATTGCTAAGTGCATGTAATTTTTTTTATTTTGATATCCGCTGTTATTTGAAAATTTATTAATTTTATGAAACTAAAGTATCATATTTTATAGTGACAAATAAAATATCACTGTTTTAAATTTATTAGCAGACGTGTAAGAAAAATTTAGAGAGTGTTCATAAAAATACATAAATGTCTTATATAAAAGATTGAGAGCATGTATGTATTTATTTTTATTTTTACCAATATTAAAAAGTATATTTGAGGAGTTAATTCTACGCAAGAATCAATTCTTTTAATTTTTCAATATTTTTAAATCTTTAAATATTTAATTTTAATTTTAACTATACTACACATATGATTATACTTAATACTTAATTATTCACACTATATTGTATATTTTATGTGTATGATCATATGTTATATGTGTATGATCATATGTCATTATGTTAGTATGTTAGTATGTTACATTATGACAAATATTAGAGCATATCCGAGAGAACAAAATCCTTAATTAAATTATTCATGGGGCATCTATATATATTTATGTGTCAATGTCAATTTTAGAGAATATGTAAAATTTAAACACTCCAACCATGTTAACTTTAAGTATACATCCTTCCCTTCACTAAAAATGTACATAATCATTATTTTATTTTATTTTAGCTAACCATTTTGGTTATCACTATTGAAGATGCTTTGGGTAACAGTTATGAGTGTTAGTGACACGTAACCATTATGACAAATATTAGAGCATTTCCAAGAGAATAAAACCGTTAGCTAAATTATTCATGTGACAACTGTGTGCAGGGTTTATGTGTCAACTTTGAAAAATATGTAAAAATTTAAACACTTCAATCATGTTAGGTTTAACAAGAAGTATACTATTCGAGTATGCACCTGCTCTTCTCAAATCCGTGGGCCACAATTATGACAAACATTGAGATAACCACTGGGTAAGAGTTATGACAACCGTGACAACCGTAATTAGTGACTACTCACATCCTTATAAGCTGCTATGTCACACCCCCAACTTAAATAGCAAAATAATTATAGCTATTACATCATTTTATTGAGTACTACACAACCAAAATCCAAGATCTTACAGTTTAGGGTTTGGAACAGCCCAACACTACCAACTATTACATCTGATTACAAATACCGAGTCCTCACACAACTATTATTACTTATTCTACCTGAGCTCGAACATAAGCATCAACATCACAGGTCTTACGGGCAGTCTGCTTGAATCTAACCATGGCTGCTAGCTGTAATATCAGGGTAAAGCAAGAAGTGAGCCAAAAGCTCAACAAGTGCTAACAATACAACGCAAAGCATAAATCGAGATATACCTTTAGGAATGACAATGGAATGACATAATCAATGATAATCGAGAGATAAAACTTATGTGAGTTGGCATCATTTTGCTTGCATCAAAACAAATTTTAAAACCATTCTTAATCAAAATCATTTTATGACGCTACGGATTACAGCCGGTGATCAGCCGCGAAGTAATCCCGAACCTCGCTGGGTTCTAAAACATTATTGGGAATCCCTAGGCAACTTTTAAGCCTAATATAAGTGTGGAAAGGACTCGCGTCTCAGTCCAGATCCACCATTCAAGAAAACATTTGTCCCCCTTTGGGACTGAAAAATCCACGTTTTAATCATTTTAAAAACTGATGCCGATTTATGACAAAATCTCTTTCGACTGTAATTATTTTTATCAAGGGATTATAGATCAACTTGAAACACTGGAAATATGACACTAAATCTCAGGGCCATGATCTACTAGACTTTACTATATTAGGGTAATTGAGAGGTTTCCATAAACAAGAACTTAGACAAGGAAATTAAGCCAGGCTATTGGATAAGATGAAAGAGTAATGCCAAACTAGGCTTAAAGCAACGGTTGTAGACAAGATATAGGTATTAGAACATCAAAAGATAGGCATCACTGGTTCCAATAGGATAAAGGTGTTA